>NC_134486.1:328050932-328350932 GCF_040206685.1 Ascaphus truei
CACTCTTTGAGCTACAGGAAGGAAGTGCCTAAATTATAGTATGAAGTTCAGCCCTTAGGGGTGGGTCATTCAGTTAGTGATTTGAGTTCCAGACTAACCCTTGATGGGGTAGGAGCTCTGAGCACTCCTCCCAGCTGGGAGTGAGACAGCTGCTTAGTCCCTCATGGGCTGAGGCACTAATCTAACCCTGAGATGCCTCACCATTACCCGCACACCAGTACCATCCAGAAGCCAGGGATTACCTTAGCAACTGGAGCATACGCTGTAACAACACCAGCAGTGGCTGCTGTAATAAAGATTATCTTTATTTATACTTCTGTCTCCACGGCAGTCTGTGTGGAGGGAGGTATTAAGAGTAAGGACTGTCATGGCGGGGACTGCCTTCAGCCTTGCTAAAGGCGCTGTCTCCAAAAAGGAAAGAACCAGAGGAATCCCCAAAAGTCTGCCTGTCTTCCCCCACTACATCTCGGGTACCTCAGCTCTTCTGTACCTCACATGTAATCAGCACTACACCTAGCAATAGCCATGACAAGATCTCCCAGAGGGGGGGTAACATGTGCTACAAGGGTAAAGGAAATTAGGAGGGACTCTTGGGGCCTCAAATCCCTGGGGTTTGCTCCAGGGAATGGAGATGATGCCATGCTGTCTGTACAATAAAGATGCCGTTGTACCAACCAAAATGTGTGGTGATTGTGAAGGAGAATTGCCTGTGGGGAACATCCTGCTTTCAGCGGATCCTCACGGGATGGAGGCGCTGCACCATGAGAAGGTTTTCTCCCAGAATCCCAGTCACGTGACGCGGGACATTTAAATGCATAGGAGATTCCGGCACCCCATAACAGGGTTTGTATCTCTGGAAACAGGGGGTCCCCAGGTCTCAAAACAACGCGGTTCTGCTCCGGAAACCCCCTGCTCATACACTAGTATTAAAATTTATATTAAAACAGCTGCTACCCACAATAAACATTAAAAACACAACAACACAAATACCCACCTCCTCTACCCCCACATGATTGATTCCAGAGACCGCTGGTGTCCAGGTGTCCTCAGGTGATTCCTGCGGGTGTCTGTGGGCCCTCGGGTGGTCCCCATGGGTGTCTGGGGGTCTTCAGATGATCCCTGCGGGTGTCTGTGGGTCCCTGCGGTGTCTGTGGGCCCTCGGGTGGACCCTGCAAATGTCTGGGGTCCTCGGGTGGTCCCCGCAGATACCTGTGGGCCGTTGGGTGGTCCCTGTGGGTGTCCGTGGGTCCTCAGGTGGTCCCTGTGGGTGTCAGCTGGCCTGCGGTACCAATCCTGTGGCCAAATTTTGTTTTGCAATACATTTAAATAAATACACCTCCCTCCCCCTCCCCCCAACACATAGAGTACTGTAATGGGCAAAATAGCTATTATGCAGATATGGATAATAGCTGATTTGCCCTTATAAAATCAAACATTAGCCAGCTAGCATAAATAAAACTTTCTACTTACCCCTGCCATCATGAAGGGCATCCTCATCAACATACTCCAGGTCCATGTCCTCCATTGCCAGAAAGAATACAAGAAAAAATACAATCTAATGGCCCCTAAACCCTTAATCACCTTAGCAGTTAATAACCCAACTTCCCCTGCTACCACCCGGGAGGCCTAACCACCCACTCCGGGACCACTATATCCACTCTGTAGCCCTTGATTGACATAGTGGTACATCATACCCATATAATTTAGGCATGATAAGCCACTATAGCAGTCAATGATCACCCTAATAAAAAAGCCAACCATCTCTCTGAGATGACGTCACATCCTTAAAAAAAAAAAAAACACGAGGCGGGCACATGATACAGCGTCCAATCGGATTGGAGCTGTACCATCTAACCATAAAAAGTGATGTCACAGGCCCTATATAAGGCCTATACTTCTCATTTTACCTCAAGAAGCCGACAAGAGAACATCCTGTTCTGGATTTACCATGGGGTTTTGGATTGACAGATGAAGAAAGAAGATTAAAGAAAAGAAGAAAATAATGACAGATGAAGAAAGAAGACGAAGAAAGAAGACGGTGATAAAAGATAAAAGAAAGAACTTTTTTTTTTACTTGATCCTAGTCTTCAAGGTGGATGGCGTTGGAATGCGGGTGATGACGTCACGGTACGAAAGCTTGCAGATGCGCTGGGATTTGGAGGGTGAAGACTTCAAAAGGTTAGAGAAATATTGAATGTATGTAAATGTATTTTTTTAATTGTATTTATTTATTTTTATATTTGTGATTGCCCATTGACTGATAATGTATTAATCTGTGCCCCTTTATGGTACAGATAAATACAGTGACAGACAATGCCTTTTTGGCAAATGCTTGTTTTTGTAACGCCTGTATGCCCGCATACCTGGCCAGTCCCCAGTACTGAGGTGGGTAAGGTTATAACACGCACCCACAGCAGTGAGGGCGTACCCGGAGTGTGGTAGTGCGTTGTCGGGCCTGTTGAGAAAAGGTTAGCAGATTCTTGCAATGTCCTGGGTATGAGAGTTTGGATAGTAATGTCCGTGTGCCAGAGTTCAGGGGTAATAGAGAGCAGCGTAATCAAGTCCATAAGCCAGTGTTCGAGGATAGGAGAAGGCAGCATAAACGTATCCGAATGCAGGGTCCAAGGGCAGGAGAAAGCAGGGTAATTCAAAGCAGAGTTCAAGCCAGGGAGATCCAAAGGTATACAGGGACAGGAACCAGCACTGAAAGAGACAGGAGAGCAAAGCATAGAGACTGCACACACAGGGGTCACAAGAAGCTATGCAGAGCAATGAGCTAGAGGACAGACAGGGATTATAAAGGAGGGAGCACCAATGGGAGAGAGAGGAGGAGCAGAGGGTAGAGTGAGGGGTTGCAGAGATAGGTCAGAAGGAGAAAGGGAGGAGACAGGTAGATCAGACAGGGAAATGACTTGCACACAGGGGCGGAACCAGGGCTCAGGGAAGACCTACAAGTGGAGCGGGTGCGCGCACCTTCTGTAAGGGCTGGATGCGCGCGCACAGTGTGTGCCAGGGAGCATGAGGAGCGTCGTGCCGCGGGGGCGCTCGCCAAGGATGGCGACGGGGCAGGAGGAGCAGCTGAAGGAGGTAACGTGGCAGGAGAGGGAATCGAGGGGCGCCGCGAGCGATGAGTGCCGCGGGAGGAATCGGGAGTTTGGGGATAAGTGCGCACCTTGCGGGGAACACGCGTGACAGCTGGGCGTGCGTCCGGACAGGGCGCAGAGTAAAGGGTGTGGGAGGAGGAAGGGAGAGATGAACGAGGAGGCAGAGGAGGAAGGTCAGAGGCAGGGAGAACAGGTGTGACGGGGACACATTGAGAAGCAGGAATCCCCTGAACCGTCACAGTTTTCTATTGATTGTTATTTTTTCGATTTCTGTTTATTGTTTGGATTAAATTGTTTTTAATTTGGATGGCTTGTTTTCAGTATACTGGTTTAAATTCATTAATGGTTTTGTTGGCTAGTGTTTAAATTGTTTTGTTGCTTAGTGCTTTTATTTATTAAATTGGTTGGTTGGCTAGTGCTTTTATTTATTGATTTGGTTGGCTAGTGCTTATATTTATTTAATTGGTTGGCTAGTGCTTTTATTTCTTGAATTGTTGTGTTTAGGTGCTTGTGTATATCTTTTATTATTGTGTATTTTTGGTCTTCATACTTTTTTATTAGTGTGACCATTGACTGCTATAGTGGCTTTTCATGCCCATGTTATATGGGTATGATGTACCACTATGTCAATCAATAGGTACAGGGTGGGTATAGTGGGCCCGGGGTGGGTGGTGAGGCCTCCTGGGAGGGTAGCGGGTGAGGGTGGGTTAACACCTTAATTACTATAGTGGTTATTAACCGCTAAAGTGATGAAGGGGTTAGGTGCCATTAGATTGTATTTTTTCTTGTATTCTTTTTGGCAACAGAGGATATGGACCTGGAGCATGCTGATGAGGATGCCCTTCATGATAGCAGGGGTAAGTAGAAAGTTTTATTTACTTTATGCTTGCTGGCTAGTGTTTGATTTTATAATGGGCAAATGAGCTATTATCCATATCTGGATAATAGTTATTTTGCCCATTACAGTACTGTATGTGTTGGGGGGGAGGGAGGGGGTGTATTTATTTCAATGTATTGCAAAAAAAATTTGACCACAGGATTGGTACCGCAGGCCAGCGGGGACCCGTGAGGACCACCCGAGGGACCACAGAAACCCGTGTGGACCACAAGATACAAAAAAGGTGGAAGGGCGCAACTAATACACGGTGAGACACACACAGTGATTACAGTGTAATTAAACAATAACGTGGACATTAAAAATAGGAGTGTCACTAGTAATGGGTCTGCAGCCTTTCTTTGGGGGTGGCTCGACACCCCTAGAGCTAGAGAAAAAACAAAAGAACAAGGCGCACAACGCACATAGTGAAGTACAGTATTAAAAAGTGAATTTTACTAAAGGGTAATAAGTTCTGCGTACATCAGAGTAAATACATGTTCCCTGAAGAAGTAACTGTGTGTTACAAAACACGTTGGAGTGTGTCATTGCTCATTTCCTATGCCCGTTTGTTGCTGAGAGCACTCTCGGCTCGTTCCCCTTGTCCCCTGTAACAGCCCTTGCCGTTGTGTGTATTCTGTGCCGCCCGTGTACTGTGCGCTAAAGCGGACGCTTCCCTGCAGTGGAGAAGTGGTCCGTGACGTCATCAGCGGGCGCCCCAAGAGGTGAAGCGGCGTGCGAGTGGCGTTCGGCTGTGTTGGCACTAACTGAGGCTGCTACCCACTAGTGTGGGACTCGTTCCCTGGGACTTTTCACTACGGACAGACCAACTTACCATCCTGAGACAGAGTGTTCGGATTCTACATGCGTAGAGGAACCACCTGTCGGGATAGATGACCGCTGGCCCACTGCTCCCCAAGATCGAGTAAAGAGTGCCGTTTCCAGCCGTCTTCTTGTGTGGTAAACCCACTAACCCACTGCTTGTTTGTATTTACTCTGATGTATGCACAACTTATTACCCTTTAGTAAAATTCACTTTTTAATACTGTACTGCACTACGTGCGTTGTGCGCCTTGTTCTTTTGTTTTTTCTCTACCCGTGTGGACCACCTGAGGACCCCCGCGGCCTCTGGTATCAATCATGTGGGGGTAGAGCAGGTGGGTATTAGTGTTTATTGTAGGTAGCGGGAGTAGGTGAAGGGGGTATTTGGCTCTTGGTGGGTAGCGGGAGGGGTTAACTCCTTTATTGCCTTATCGGTTAGCCGCTAACGTAAGGAAGTTGACGGTAAATGCATTTTTATTGCATGGGATTCATGCAGGGGGTCTCCGCTGTTGATATTAATGGATATCAGCTCCGGAGACCCCGGCATCAATCCGATGCACAAAAAAAGCATTTTTTCCCCCTAAGTCTTGTATCGCCACCTCTCAGCAGCTTCTCACCACCTTTTCTTGGCATGAGGATTTTGGGAGAAACTCGCCATTCTACAGCCGCGATAGATCTTGATAACCTAATCGCGGCTACTAGAATTGCACAAGTTTCATAACCTGCCGATTAAATGGCTTATCGCCAGTCACCCAGCAATTTTTTAATGACGGCTGAAATTTTGGGCGATTCATGCCTTTATCACCCATTTATTGAGGCTTACTGAATAGCAGCAGGCATTTTGGCCGATAAGTGGCTTATCGACGCTTATAGCATAGACCCCAATATGTTTTCGGTATGTCAGTTTTTATCATTTTACACAACAGCTTACTTATTTTGTTTCCAAATTTGAAGAATTTAGATCTATGCAAGGAACTATTAAGCTCCTCTCTTCTTTGTAAAATTAGGTCAAATTCTTTATTCCTTTCCAAATATTTTTCTTTATTTTGTATTATTAAGTTTGATTTAAATTTTTTATAAACGTATGTAATGCTCATTTAGGACTGTCATTTTTTTATTGTTTCCAGTACAAGGTAAATATGAAAAGATGGCGCCTACCTGGCCTCACTTAATAAGAGCCCGCTACCTCCAGGAGCAATATATGACGCACAATGATCTTATAAGTCCATTTGACAAAATAACGACTGTGATCCTATCCCGCCGAACCGAGTGATTCACTGTTGCCATGGTGGTTGACTCTTGTCCTCCTCATTCAAGGCATGATCGGAGTCCTCCGGTGTGCTGTTCGCAATGGAGCTGTGGTAGACAAGTGAAAAAAACTGGGATGCACCACTGATGAAAATAAGAAGCATGGTGACAATTGGAAAATGTGTGTTTTGAGACTAGTGTAGATGTGCAGGGGGTCTCCTGAGCTGAACCCTACTTCATGAGATACAAGCCCCATTATGGGGTGCCGGTATCCCATTGCAGTATTTAAATCCCCTGATCACGTGACCGGGACATTTAAATGCATAGGAGATAACGGCACCCCTTAACGGGGCCTGTAACTCGGGAAGCAGGTGGTCCCCGGACCTCAAACCAACATCTGCTCCGGAGATCCCCTTCTACAATACAATAGGAATAAAAAAAATGTTTTAAATAATTTTATTCCTGGAGAGATTATTGCTGAGAGAGGCGGATCTCTGCTGCAGCAGATAGATCTCGCCACGGGAGCCTTTCTCGGCAGGCAGGTCAACTCGCCACCGGCAACTCGCCATGTTTGCTCAGGTTGCTCTCACAGATATTCGGGCCTTTCTGCATACCGTGAGAGCAACTCGCCAAAAACATGGCGAGTTCAAAGCCCTGATGAAAATACTTTTTCGCCGCTTACAGTATAGGCCCCACAGAGTTAATCAATTCTGGAATGGCTGTTCACCTGCTGACTAATTAATCAGGATCGACTCCCTCAATGAATAAGGAAGTGTTTAAGGAAAACACAGAGTATTGTTTTGTAAGTCTTTATTTATATAGCGCCAAAAGTGTACTCGCGCTTCACAAAGAATACAGTACAGGGAATTATAATTATACAATAAGTGCAGCAAAATCAGACAATAGGAAAGGAAATCCCTGCCCCGAAGAGCTTACATTCTAAGAGGTTTAATGGGAAACATACAGAGACAGTAGGTGAGGGAGTAAGTGCTGTAGATGGCAGTGCTTGGTCACAATGGGTGGTAGGAGTGACTGAGTGTGGCACAATAGCCATGAGTGCAGGCTATTGGGATACTTGATTTGTGGGGTGAGATTTAAGGCTGGTCAGTATTAAATGAAAAGGTTAACACCATTTACAGGGGAAGAGATGGCAGGGACGCATGAGTGAGATCAGGTGTGTATGTCTGACTTCAGGCTATGGGGAGATCCCCAGCAGTGGGAAGGAGTAGGTAGAGGGTGTGAATAGAGGATTTGTGTGGGTGTTTTTTATTGAGGGGAATAGAAGTTGTTGGGAGAGGGGTGTATAAATAATGGTGCAGTGGGGAGTGGGGAAGTTGGAGAGAACAGAGACATTCACAAAGGAGTGAGGAAACAGTAAACAGAAAAAGCAGTAGGGAGGGCATAGTAAGATGCAGGAGGAGAGACTACACAGGTAATGGAGGATAAAAATGAACAAATAATCACAGATGTTAAGAGAATATCTCACAGTGGCAAAGTTGTAATGCAGAGTCCAGATCTTCCTCCAATCTTCACCTCCAAATTCAACTCCAAAATTAACTCTTGTAGACACTTTAGAAATGACTCTTTTGATGTTACACAGCCATATGGCTCACAGCCAAGCTACAGTGACTTAAGTACCCTAATCACATGCATTTGACTAACACAGGGAGGAGTTTGCCTAATCAACTCAGACACACCAAATAGTTAATTAGATTACCAATTCTCTCGCAATTGATTGGAGTCAGCATAAAGCATACAGACACATACCTGTTTGAAGAAATTAATCAGAATATTAGTCCAGAGTGATGCCATGCTGCCAGAGAGAGAGAGAGAGAGACAGATAGATAGAGAGAGAGAGATATTGCTGCCAGAGACTGTTTTCCCCAGAGAAGGGGGGAGATAGGAGTGCTCCCCAGCTGCTGAAGCTGGTCACAGAGGAACCTACAGATGAATTTCTCTGGGTCAGTTGGGACCGAGTTCCCCATAGAAGGAAAGGACGCAAGGCCTGTGCTGAAGCAGTGACGTCCGCTCCAGAGGGCTTACAAACAGATAAGCAAAAACCCTTTGTTATTGCCGTGTGCAATGACTGTGTAGAACGTTGCATATGCCAGGGCATGTTTTAGCTGGGAACCAGTATAGTTGGCCAGCGGTCTTTAGAGAGGGCTGTAGAAAAGTCAGTTAGTTTCCCTAACGAGAATAGTATTTTATTATTTGGTTTTCTTAAAGGGACGGTGGGCCTGTTGTATCATTTAATCCCTCTTAATAAACCCCTGCATAGAAAATACAGTGTTTCCGGCCTTAAATTGGGACAAAAGAGACTGCAAAGTGATGTGGCCATCACAATATATATACTTAAAATCTAAAGTGAATGCCCTATATTCTCACACGAAAACTTCTAAGGAAATAATGACACAAAAAACATGATTTACTAAGCAGTGCTAAACCATAAACTACTTTCCAGGCTGTTACAGATTAGGTGAAGAGATACAGTGCGCAGCTAAATAAACCTATAATACAATAAACAACTAATGTAAAAGTGAATATAGTGCACCCTTGTATGAACCCTTAATCAAGGAATAAAATATCGTGTCATACATTATCAGCGACACGTGTCTTTGGCGGCTGCAGCTGTATCATACGAGGTGGCTCAGCACTCTGACAGCACTAGACAAAAAATGACAAAAAAGCAAAAGCACAGTAGCCATGGCGACGGGTCACACAGCCGGCAGAAGCAAGGTAAGAGGAGATTGCAGGGGCCTCAAACGATCCCCCAGCATTGAATTTAAATGCCTTGGGGAAGAGCGCTGGGCCTCTGCAACCGCCCGTCAGATTCCTGACGAAGCAGCAGCGAAACGCGTAGAATCAGCTGTTGGAGATCATTAAACCACTGAGGAATAGTGCAGGGAGGTGCTGGCAAGCTACAGAAGCTGAACAAACTGGACAGCTTCTTCCGCCCTCAATCGAGTCGTCACAAGACGTGACGTAGGCGGACGTGATGCATGCGGAAGCGAACGAAGTGGCTGAGTGAAAAAACGGGGAAATCCCCACGTGGAAGCTACAAATATGGCAAGTGCTGTAAAAACCGGTATAAAAATATATAAATGCAGAGAGTGTCCCAAACAAATGTCCGATGTTATGTGTGGGTCTATGTGACTCCCACCTCACCTGTAGGACCTCTGGATATCCTCCGATCAGATCAATGGCACCAGTCCCCCGTGCAGGTAGAAATGTGACCCTCCTCACTCTGACAAGCGGTTCTGGCTCCCCGGTATAACAGGACTGGCTGTTGGTAGTAGAGACCTGAAAGCAGAGTCTCCCGCCGCCTTACCGGGTGCCTGATGATATGCCGCGATGTTTCAGCCAGACGGGATCTGGGGGGCGCTGGTGAACGTGGGTGGACCGGCGCGCAATCCAAAGTTGCAGCCGCTCGTCCCTGCAAGCCGTGATCCTACCCGGAACAGGTGAGGCGCTGGGCGTATAGACCGCACACTTGTCCAAAGATCCGGATCCACTCTGCAGCTCCTGGAGGAAATCCCCCGATGACAACAGCTGCTCTGCAACGATGAAAACCGGAGCGTGCTGCTACACTGATGAAACAAAAATAGAAAGGAAAGAAAAAAGCGGAGCACTGCCAGGGAATGAGAAAAAGGCTGGGGCAAAAATTGAAATAAAGATTATTTATTGGGCATAATGGCCAAAAAAACAAATACACAAGGTGATAAAAAACTCTACCGGCGTTCACCTCCAGGAACCAACGGTTCTCTCCAATGAATTGTTCTTATGCCAAAATGTGAGTGCATTGTTCCTATGTTTTATATGTGTAATATACCCATATTATATTACACTATTGTGCGCTCTCTCTTTCACACTTTGGGAGGAATATATAAGAATTTGACCTGTTCAACTACTCAGCAAGCTTACTATCTAAAAACCACCATCCTTAAGGCTTCCACCTCTTGAGGGTTTACACAAAGGGCTCCCATCAGAGAGAGAGATGGATCTCTGATACGCCTGTTTTTATCTGAAGAAATCTGTGAGTGATACTGACACAGACATTTTTTGAATATCAATAATTTTATTACCATCTGCACTATTATCTGTATATTTTCTTATTTTTCACATATCACCTTGAGAACTACAGTGCTCCCCTCACCTGGAAGACAATGCGTGACTCTATTGGACCTGGACAGTCCATTACAAGGGTGTAGAGCTGCTGTATTTGTTTATTTACTCCTGTATTTCACTTATATTATTACATTAATCACTTTGGTGTAGGTTTAATATCCACGTACAGCTTAACCACGTTATAGCGCGACCCGTTATAACGCGGTTTTCACGTGGCTCCTGTTTTTTTTTTTTTTACATTTTTTTTGCACACTGCACACTGCACACTGCCACACTGCCAGCACACACTCTCACTGCACACACTCTCACTGCACACACTCTCACTGCACACACTGCACACACTCCCAGCACTCACTGCACACTGCTCACAGCACACACTCTCACTGCTCACAGCACACACTCTCACTGCACACTACACACACTCCCAGCACTCACTGCACACACTCTCACTGCACACACTGCACACACTCCCAGCACTCACTGCACACTGCTCACAGCACACACTCTCACTGCACACTGCACACACCACGCTGCACACTCCCAGCACTCACTGCACACTGCTCACAGCACATACTCTCACTGCACACACTCTCACTGCACACTGCACACACCACACTGCACACTCCCAGCACTCACTGCACACTGCTCACAGCACACACTCTCACTGCACACACTCTCACTGCACACTGCACACTGCACACTGCACACTGCACACACTCCCAGCACTCACTGCACACTGCTCACAGCACACACTCTCACTGCACACTGCTCACAGCACACACTCTCACTGCACACTGCACACACACACTGACACACATACACACGAGGAATTCACACTTAGTGCAAATAGCTAATACAGGGGATGTGTGGCGAGCACGCACATTATAAGTCAAAATTAATTGCGTTTTGTCAATGAAATTGTATTTTGATTTTTAATTAAAACATCACCAATACAAATACAATTTCTGTGACGAAAGTCAAAGAAGTTTCACTTACTATGCGCGTGCACAGCACACACAGCTTTTTTTAACTGATTGTATTGGGTCCTATGAGAAGTCATCCTGTCAACGCTGGGATCCCTTATAGGTGGAGGCGCTGTTCTGAGAGAGAGAGAGCTCACCCCAGGCTCCCAGAAGCGGAGGTTCAAGCCTCGTGTGAGTGTACAGGTACTAGCAGCATACGTAATTGCCCGCGGTTTCACTTATGCATAGGGAAAAGGGGTTACACAAATAAAGTTGCTCCCCTTTTTTAGGGCTAGGAGACCCCCAGAGACCCCCTCTTCTTATTCCTTCTGGGATCTGATCAAAATATCCAGAACCAAATATTTATAAACTTGGTTCCCACCCTTGTTGCTGGGCAGAAAGAAGAAAGCTACTTAACTAAGTCATCCCCTAAGTGGTTGATCTTTCCAGTACCTTCTAGTGTGAAATAACTGACCAATCACTGAAACTTGCAACATGAGATTGGTTTCTTCAAATAAGTTATATGGAATAAGTTACTTACTGGAGCCTGTAAATGATTAACTCCCTGTAGGGAACAGGACTCACTAGGACTACTTTTAGCATACCCCAAGGGTGCTACAGAAGTCAATCAGGAGGAGGTGAAGACCCTTATGTACATCAGGTGAAATAAGTCAACCTTCCTGTACATTGGTCTCTCTTTTCTGTAATGTCCCAACAAGTTATCTTATGTAAGGGGGCCGGACCAAAGCCAGGCTGCTGTTTTGGGACAATGTGACACAGAAGCAACTGAGTGCTCCTTTGTGATATACATCCCTGCATGCCCTATGAGAAGAGGAGGTGTGCCGGGGGCCGGGAATGTGTGCCAGGAAGTAGAGGTGGAAATAAATCCTCCACAGAGTAGGGACAGACCCACGGTAAGTTATTGAATTTAAAGGTACCTAATGGGAGCGTTAAACTTAGACAGTTAGAAAATGACAGTTAAATAGACATTATTAGGAGACATAATATAACAGATGTAGAACTAGAGCCACAGTGGGGAAAAAAAGATAAAAGGGAATGAAAACAAAAAATAAAATATTTTTTAAAATGAAAGAAATAGCAGAAAAAGTGTACAGGAAAGACTAGGAGAAAGTGACAGAATGAATGAGAGAATTAAATAGAGTATAAAAGGGTGAGAGGAATAGAGAGTTAAAGGAAGAGTGATAGACAGATATAATAAAAGTTTAAATAAGAATAAACAATCGATATATATATATATATATACATACCGTATATATATATACCGTATATTCCGGCGTATAAGATGACTTTTTAACCCTGGAAAATCTTCTCTAAAGTCGGGGGTCGTCTTATACGCCGGGTATAGTCTTATACGCCGACTGGGGGGCGCAGCCTGTGCGGCGAAACCTGGGGGCAGAGCAAAGCAGTGGCAGGCAGAAGCTCTGTGCTGCTGCTGTTTCCCTGTGCTTGCAGAGGGGGCGGGGCGTCTCTCTGCACACAGACACAAGCCCTCCTCTTCCTGTCTTTACTCCTCCAGTGTTCCGCAGCGTGGGGAGCCGAGCATGCAGTACAGTAGTGTGTGTGTGTGTATGTATATATATATATATATATATATATATATATATATATATATATATATATATATATATATATATATATATATATATATTGTGACAAACGGCTTACTCCGGGGCTCCGCCGTCTGTCCGGGACTGTTAGAACACGGTCTTTTAGGGTAGGTTAAATGATGAGACGTCACGTACTGTTCCTTTAAACAGGCTATGCCTGGTTTATTCAGTCCCAGGCACTGAGACTGCCACAGTTTAAACAGAAAACAAAGCCAAACAAAAAGCTGCTCGTCTGAGCGATAACTTAAACTTAGATGTCCCTGACTCAGAGTTGGAAGTGGCTTGTCCACTTCCACCAACAAAATAAGTACCTTTGCAGTCTTTAGACAAACTAACAGAATGAATGAAGCGATTTGGGAAAGAGGCTTTCTCACCCCTCTGCAGTTCAGCAGCCTTCCAGGCTCTTGGGCGGGGCCCAGAGGAAACAGGAAACAGGTCTTATATACCTGAACTCTAATCAGCATGACAGGTGACAGAAAACAGGCAGCAGACAAACTGTGGAATGGAGTGCCTGTACCACGAGGCTGCCCTGTTCAGCTTAGACAGGACAGAAACTGTTCAGTATCCTGGGAGCCCTGTATATGGAGTTTATTACCAACCCCTGGTTTCTGTCACATATCCTCCCCCCCAGCTCAGACCTCGAGGGGTGAGCGACCATGGATATTAGGGAGTGCATCCTTGACAACCCGTCGGCATTGCCATGTTTGTGCCCCGACCTGTGTTCCACAGAAAATTTAAAGGGCTGTAGGCTTAGGAACCACCTGGTCACCCTAGCGTTCTTCTCCCTATTTTGACACATCCAGGTAAGGGGTGCATGATCTGTGACCAATCGGAACTTTCTCCCCAACAGATAATACTTGAGTGTCTCTACAGCCCACTTTATTGCGAGACACTCTTTCTCGACTATGGAGTAATTTTTCTCCTGGGGATTTAGTTTCCTACTTAAATAAAGGATGGGGTGCTCCTCCCCTTGAGACTCCTGGGAGAGTACCGCCCCCAGTCCTACCTCAGATGCGTCGGTTTGGACTACGAACTCTTTGGAGAAGTCAGGTGTGACCAACACTGGTTGGGCACAGAGAGCTTCTTTCAGGCTTCTAAAGGCCTGTTCGGCTTCGGGGGACCACTTTACCATTAGCGGTCCTCTTGCTTTTGTGAGGTCGGTTAGTGGGGTTGCCTTAGTTGCAAAATTGGGAATAAACCTCCTATAGTAGCCAATTAACCCCAAAAAGGTCCTTACTTGTTTTTTTGTGACTGGCCTTGGCCAATTTTGTATCGCCTCTACTTTGAGTGTTTGTGGTTTGAGTAACCCTCTACCAATAGAATACCCCAGATACTTGGCCTCCTCCAGACCAATAGTGCATTTAGCGGGGTTAGCAGTTAGTCCAGCAGACCGAACTGCGTCGAGCACAGCTTGGACCTTTGGAAGGTGGGACTGCCAATCTTCACTATGGATTACCACATCATCCAGGTAGGCGGCAGCGTACCGAACATGTGGTTTTAAAATTTTATCCATCATTCTTTGGAATGTGGCGGGAGCTCCATGTAAGCCAAAAGGCAGCACCTTATATTGAAAGAGGCCGTCTGGGGTTGAGAAGGCTGTTTTTTCTTTTGCCCTTTCTGTGAGGGGAACCTGCCAGTACCCTTTTGTTAGGTCTAGGGTTGTGAGATATCGGGCTTTGCCCAGTCTCTCTACAAGTTCATCCACCCTGGGCATAGGATAAGTATCAAATTTTGACACCGCGTTTAGTTTCCGGTAGTCATTACAAAACCTTGTTGTACCGTCTGGCTTTGGGACTAAAACTATAGGGCTGTTCCACCCACTTTGGGATTCCTCAATTACGCCTAGTTTTAGCATTTTTTTAACCTCTAAACTTATAGCCTCTCTCTTGGCCTCTGGGATTCGGTACGGTTTAAGGTTAACTCGGACCCCCGGTTCAGAGACTATGTCATGTTTAATTACGTTAGTTTTACCTGGCTGTGTAGAGAAGATTTCTTTGTTCCTTCTCACTAAACTCTGGACCTCTCGTTTCTGATGCACGGACAGTGTTTCAGCTATGCTAACCTCTGGGTCAGTTTCTTGATTCTCTGACGGACCTGGGGGTACTAGGGTTAACAAGACCTCTCTATCTTTCCAGGGCTTGAGTAGGTTTATATGGTAAATTTGCTCAGGTTTCCTCCTACCTGGCTGCCTTACCCTATAATTTACTTCTCCCACTCTTTCCAAGACCTCATATGGCCCATGCCATTTAGCAAGGAATTTACTCTCCACGGTGGGAACCAGAACTAGTACCCTATCACCTGGAAAAAAAATTCTGACCCTAGCACCCTTATTATACGTATTCCTTTGTGCTTCTTGAGCTTTCTCCATGTGTTCCCTCACTATGGGTAGGACTGCAGCAATGCGGTCCTGCATTTGGGCAACATGCTCTATTACACTTCTGTAAGGGGTAACCTCGTGTTCCCAAGTTTCTTTGGCTATATCCAGTAAGCCCCTTGGATGTCGGCCATACAATAGTTCAAACGGGGAGAAGCCTGTGGATGACTGGGGAACTTCCCTAATGGCAAATAACAGGTATGGTAACAAACAGTCCCAGTTTTTCCCATCCTTATCGACCGCCCGGCGTAACATGCTCTTTAAGGTTTTATTGAACCTTTCCACTAAACCATCTGTTTGTGGATGATAGACTGAGGTTCTGAGATGCTTGATTTTTAGGAGTTTACATAGCTCTTTTGTTACTTGGGACATAAATGGTGTTCCCTGGTCAGATAAGATCTCTTTAGGAATTCCGACCCGGGAAAACAGAAGTACTAACTCTTTTGCTATGTTTTTAGCAGAGGTGCTACGTAGGGGAACTGCCTCCGGATATCGGGTAGCATAATCTAATATTACCAATATATGCTGATGTCCCCTAGCAGACTTTATTAGGGGTCCTACTAGATCCATAGCAATCCGGTCAAATGGTACCTCTATTATGGGAAGGGGTACCAATGGGCTGCGGTATGCTTTGAACGGGGCGGTGATCTGACATTCTGGGCATGAGGAACAATAGTTTGTAATTTCTGCCAGAACCCCAGGCCAATAAAAGCTTCGGAGAACCTTTTCTTTTGTCTTTTCCACCCCTAGGTGTCCCCCCAATGGATGACTATGTGCGAGGTGTAATACTACGTTACGGAATGTCCGTGGTACCAACAATTGTTTAGTTGTAACTGATTTTCTTTTATCAACCCGATATACTAGGTCGTTCTCTACCTCGAAGTAGGGGTAAGCAAGTGACCTATCTGGTTGGCCATGAGTACTATTCTGGTCCCGTATATTTCCCCTTGCTACCGCTAATGTGGGGTCCTCCCACTGGGCCTTCTTAAAACTCCCAGGACTGACCTCTAGGTCAGCGAGGGTCTTATCCTGTACTGGGGTGGTAAGTGCCTGATCAACATCTTGATTTGGGGTATTCCCTACCAAAGTAGTGATGGGGAAGGGAATTTCACAGCACTCCTCCTTTTCCCCTTTCTTATTTGGGCCCTCGTCAACCTCCATTTCTGAAAAAGGGAAAGGATTTGTTTCTTCTAACACTTCGTTATGGTCTGCTATTGAACTCTGGGCGCTATTCTGAGTTGGGGACCACATTTTTAGAAAATGGGGAAAGTCGGTCCCTATTAACACATCATGTGCCAGTTTGGGTACAACACCCACCTTGAAATCTAAAGAACCAAATTCTGTTTAAAAAAAAACATCAACAGTGGAATATTCATGATTATCCCCATGTATACAACAAATTGCCACTCTTTGTGAACTGTTTACCTGTTTCTTCTTAATGGGCAATAGGTATTCGGACACTAGTGTGACCATACTCCCAGAGTCAAGAAGTGCCCGAACCCTCTTACCATTAACCTTTACAAATGCCCACAGATGGTTATTCAAGGGGTCCTCTGGGCTAGGGCCCATACATTGGGACAACAGCGAATAAGGTTCCACGCTGTTGCATTGCATGGGCTCCTCATTTAGTGGGCAGATTTTTGCTGTGTGGCCCCTCTCATGACAATTTACACATTTAGGTACATAGTCTGTGTCCCACTTAGAGCCTTTTCCCGGCTCCCCATGTTGGCTATTGCCCTTAGTGTGCGAACCACTGTTGCTGGTGCTGCGTGAAGGTGGTCGCCGCTCTTCAGCTCCCCTTAACCCCGGTACCCTTTTACCGTCTCTGGAAGAGTCCTGGAACCTCGGGTAGTGGGGTTGCTCCACGACTGTGGGTTGCGGGTGCTCTCCTGCTGCATTGTACCTTTCTACGAGGGCCACAAGCTCATCCGCATTGTGGGGGTCACTCCGACTGACCCAATGGCGTAAGGCAGAGGGAAGTTTCCTCAAGAACTGGTCCATGACCAACCGTTCCACGATGTGGCTTGCTGAGTTGATCTCGGGTTGTAGCCACTTCCGGGCGAGGTGGATGAGGTCATACATCTGGCTTCGGGTGGCTTTATCCATCGTGAAGGACCATGCGTGAAACCTTTGGGCGCGAACAGCCGTGGTTACGCCGAGGCGGGCGAGGATCTCGAACTTCAATTTTGCATAGACGTTAGCTTCGGCTGGCTCTAGATCAAAGTAAGCCTTCTGGGGTTCGCCGCTTAGGAAGGGTGCGATTAGACCAGCCCACTCAGCTTCTGGCCATCCCTCTCTCTGTGCCGTGCGTTCAAACGTGAGAAGATAGGCTTCCACATCATCCGAGGGTCCCATCTTCTGAAGGTAGTGGCTTGCCCTGGTCATTTTCGGAACTGGGGCTGCCGCTGCCAGTGGAAGGTTACTGATAGTCTCCCTCAGGATCTCGAGTTCCTGCTGTAAGCCCTGAGCGAACCGCTGTTGCTCCTCTTTCAGCAAGCGGTTTGTCTCTTGCTGGTTTGCATTCGCCTGTTGCAGGGCTTCATTCGCGTCTCTCTGGACAGCGACATTGCGTACCAGCGCACTCACCACGTCTTCCATCTTGTTTGGAGAGAGAGAAAAAAAAAAACCTTTTTTTTTTTTTTTTTCTTTAAAGTTCTTTAACCCCCAGACCTTTTAGTGTTCTGCCCGCATTCTCCACCATATGTGACAAACGGCTTACTCCGGGGCTCCGCCGTCTGTCCGGGACTGTTAGAACACGGTCTTTTAGGGTAGGTTAAATGATGAGACGTCACGTACTGTTCCTTTAAACAGGCTATGCCTGGTTTATTCAGTCCCAGGCACTGAGACTGCCACAGTTTAAACAGAAAACAAAGCCAAACAAAAAGCTGCTCGTCTGAGCGATAACTTAAACTTAGATGTCCCTGACTCAGAGTTGGAAGTGGCTTGTCCACTTCCACCAACAAAATAAGTACCTTTGCAGTCTTTAGACAAACTAACAGAATGAATGAAGCGATTTGGGAAAGAGGCTTTCTCACCCCTCTGCAGTTCAGCAGCCTTCCAGGCTCTTGGGCGGGGCCCAGAGGAAACAGGAAACAGGTCTTATATACCTGAACTCTAATCAGCATGACAGGTGACAGAAAACAGGCAGCAGACAAACTGTGGAATGGAGTGCCTGTACCACGAGGCTGCCCTGTTCAGCTTAGACAGGACAGAAACTGTTCAGTATCCTGGGAGCCCTGTATATGGAGTTTATTACTAACCCCTGGTTTCTGTCACAATATATATGAACAACAAGAAAAGAAAGCGCCCGATCCTAGTGCAACATGAAAAATACACTTTTAATAAAAAGATTAGGTCCAACAAAGATGCACTCACAAACAAACAATAAATAAAAGCCTGTAATGAGTATACTCATTCGCCTCCACGTGTTGCTCTGGCTCCCTTGGTGTGCTGCTCTCCCTTGGATGAGGTGTCAGCTACTCCAGTAATCTCCACTGGATACAGGAACAGCAAATGTCTCTGGATCCCTGACCCGCAAGTACAACAGGTCACACGGCCGGACTGGATACCAGAATGGTAAGTATATACCCCCGTAGTTCGGTAGGCCGGTAAGGTGCTATGTCCTGAACCCTTCACACATACTGTATAGGGTGCCCGGTACCTGTACCACCGCTGGTACACTGCTTCTCCCTGTAAATGGAGTCCCGGCCTTTCACGCAATCGTCTCGGAGGGTTCGCAACTGGGGCTCTAATCCGGAAGTGTAAAAGTCACCACTTGGTGAACCGGAAACAGAATACCGTGTCTGTGACCCCGCTGTTGGAGTAATGGAGCCAGCAAAGTCCCGAAAATCCTAGCAAAGTCTAGGCAATAAAACAAAGTGGCAAACGGGCTGCAAACAAGTATATCAATAAAATCTGGTTTGAATACCAGTAAAAAGTCTTCCCTACGCGTTTCTTCACTCTTAGGGTGATTTCCCCTGATGGGTGTGGGGATGGGGTGACTGGGTGTGGGGATGGGGTGACGGTGTGGGGATGGGGTGACGGTGTGGGGATGGGGTGACTGGGTGTGGGGATTGTGTGATTGGATAGGGTGACTGGGTGGGGTGATGTGGGGTGGTGGGGTGACGGGGTGTCTGACTGGGTGGGAATTACTGACTGTGACTGGGTGGGGATTACTGACTGTCTGACTGGGTGGGGATTACTGACTGTCTGACTGGGTGGGGTGACTGGGCAGGGGGCAGGGGGGTGGGATGACTGACTTTTGACTGACTGGTTGGGGGGGAGTGACTGGGTGGGGGGGGGAGTGACTGACTGGGGGGGGGAGTGACTGACTGGGTGGGGGGGGACTGACTGACTGGGTGGGGGGGTATGACTGACTGACTGGGTGGGGGGGGGACTGACTGACTGGGTGGGGGGGGGGACTGACTAACTGGATGGGGGGGGGACTGACTGACTGGGTGGGGGGTATGACTGACTGACTGGGTGGGGGGGGGTATGACTTACTGACTGGGTGAGGGTATGACTTACTGACTGGGTGGGGTGGGGGATGACTGACTGGGTGGGGGGATGACTGACTGGGTGGGGTGGGGGGATGACTGACTGACTGACAGGGTGGGGTGGGGGGATGACTGACTGACAGGGTGGGGTGGGGGGATGACTGACAGGGTGGGGTGGGGGGATGACTGACTGACTGGGTGGGGTGGGGGGATGACTGACTGAGTGGGTGAGGTGGGGGGATGACTGACTGATTGGGGGGATGACTACCTCTGGTGTCCTACACGTGTGTACACACACACACACACACACACACCACTCTCTCTCTCATACACACACACACACACACACACACTCACACTCTCTCTCGTTGGGGGGGGGGGGGTCAGGGGGGAGTGGAGACAGCCACGGGGACCGAAGGGAACACCCCTGCCCCGCGCGTGCAGCCACAGGAGCGGAACCGGAGGGGGGGAAATCCCCTGCTGTCATAGCCTGTCCCGCGCGAGCAGCCACGGGGACAGGAGCAGAGACCAGAGGGGAAGCGGGTTCGGGGGGGGGGGAGGGACGACATTCCCCTCTATCATCTCCTGCCCCGCGCGAGCAGCCACGGGGACAGGAGCAGAGACCAGAGGGGAAGCGGGTTCGGGGGGGGGGAGGGACGACATTCCCCTCTATCATCTCCTGTCCCGCGCGAGCAGCCACAGGGACAGGAGCGGAGATTGAGGGGATGAGGGGGGAAGCGCGAGCAGGAGACAGGGAACGAGCGCGCGAGGAGCAGCCATTACTTACCCCTGCAGAGAAGGGCTCCATTCCACATCACGGCCAATTGGCCAATCAGCCAGGAGGATATTTTTTTGTTATTTATTTATTTTTACATTTGTGGGAGGGGGGGGGGGAGCGGAAAGGGGGGGGGAGCGGAAAGGGAGGGGGAAGCGGAGACAGCCACGGGACCGAGGGGAACACCCCTGCTGGCATCGGGAGCAGCCACGGGCACTGGGGGAAAGCGGGGATCGTAGGGCAACCGGGACAGGAGGGGGGGGAGACATCGCCCGCTGTCATCTCCTGCCCCACGCATGCAGCCACAGGGACAGGAGCGGAACCAGAGGGCAAGCGGGACAGGGGAGGTGGGGGAGACATCGCCCGCTGTCATCTCCTGCCCCACGCGTGCAGCCACAGGGACAGGAGCGGAACCGTGGGACAGGGGGGGAAATCCCCTGCTGTCATCTCCTGCCCGACAGGAGCGGAGACTGGAGGGGATGAGGGGGGAAGCGCGGGCAGGAGACAGGGAGCAGCCATTACTTACCCCTGCAGAGAAGGGCTCCATTCCGCGTCATGACCAATTGGCCAATCAGCCAGGAGGATATTTGTATTTATTTATTTATTTAAAAAAAAAAAAAAATGCGCAGAGCAGGGGGAAAAAGTAGCTGGCCACCGGCCAATTTCCGTTCGCGCCTGGCGAGTGGGCGACCGGGTTTGTCGAGCACTGTATATACTGCACCGACACACTTTATTCGAGCAAATACCCAGTATGTACCTGGCAGATACCTGGAATGCGCCACTCCTCACCTCTGACAAGCCCCGTTGCATTTGCCTTCCCAGCCTGGGTTCATGCCTGGCTGATGGGCGGCTGATCTGTTAAATGATAATGATTAGGATTTAATAGGCTGCAATGCTTTGCGTGTCTACCAGATGGCATAAATTCATGAATTGTAATGCAGTATATATATATATACTGTGCAGTATTGCAGCCAGCGGGAATAAAATGCTTCAATCCCTGCTTGGAAAATAACTCAATGCACTCGGGCAGAAAACAGTCACAAACCTCAATACACCCGGGTATACCCGAATTCGTGGGACTAGCCAAGCTCGAATAAAGTGTGTCGCCAGTGTATATATATAACACAAAAAAGTGTAGCGCCAAAAAATAGTACTGTGATATAGATGAATTAATAGGACTATAATTGATCAATAAATTATTGTGTAAAGTGTATAAATGATAAATTGTGTATATATCTTTAAATAGTGTAACCTTATAAATTCTATTTAACCACAACCAATAATAAATGTATTAACAGTGCATAAACGTGCTGAAAAAAGAAAAAACAGAAAAAATCAATAAAAAAAAAGTCCAACCAGTCCTTCAATAATTAGTCCATAATGATGGGTATTCAGATGTTGATAAAGGGGTCTTTGGGCTGCTCTCACACGGGGTAAACCAACTCCACAGATATCTAAAAACAGAAAAAGAGAGAGAGCGCACGCCCCATAGCATAATACTGCATAAAATTTATTAAAAAAGGGGGAAGGGGGTGGGGGGTGGGGGGGTAGGAATCGCACTCACAAGATGCAAATAGTTAAAAGGCAGTTTGTGAATATATCACCACCATCCGGTTCTGGATACTGGAACACGTCTCCGTGGACTCCTTCAGGACTGCCAGACACGATCACCAGGAACCAGATGTACAGGGCTCCGTTCGCTATCTGTATATTGTCCAGATTCCAGCTCTCACTTCTAATGGCCGCCGATTGTATTCCCGCGCTTGGTATGGGCTTCTGCGCGTGCACGGCGTCGTCGTGACATAATCGCGCTCTCAGTTCCCTGACGCGTTTCGTCACCTGACGGGCGACTTTCTCAAAGGGCTGATGCTGTATGGAATCAAGTCCTGCCCTCTTATAGCAAGTCCGTTACCAGGCAACCCGTAATCGGGTGATTGAATAAACCTGCATAGCACCAATGGAGCTGGTATATATTAGAGATGCTAATCAATGGAAAACTAGCTTTCTAAGGGCTGATTGGGACTGATACACTGTTGCAGGCCAGTGCCTGTCTGTAGCATCCAGCTCTCTTAGCTGGGGGGGAGGGGGGGTGCTATGCAGGTTTATTCAATCACCCGATTACGGGTTGCCTGGTAACGGACTAGCTATAAGAGGGCAGGACTTGATTCCATACAGCATCAGCCCTTTGAGAAAGTCGCCCGTCAGGTGACGAAACGCGTCAGGGAACTGAGAGCGCGATTACGTCACGACGACGCCGTGCACGCGCAGAAGCCCATACCAAGCGCGGGAATACAATCGGCGGCCATTAGAAGTGAGAGCTGGAATCTGGACAATATACAGATAGCGAACGGAGCCCTGTACATCTGGTTCCTGGTGATCGTGTCTGGCAGTCCTGAAGGAGTCCACGGAGACGTGTTCCAGTATCCAGAACCGAATGGTGGTGATATATTCACAAACTTCCTTTTAACTATTTGCATCTTGTGAGTGCGATTCCTACCCCCCCCACCCCCTTCCCCCTTTTTTAATATATATATATATATATGTATAGTGGTGTGTGTGTGTGTGTGTGTGTGTGTGTGTGTGTGTGTGTGTGTGTGTGTGTGTGTGTGTGTGTGTGTGTGTGTGTGTGTGTGTGTGTGTGTGTGTGTGTGTGTGTGTGTGTGTGTGTGTGTGTATCCCAAACTCTATATTTTAACTGGAAAAGTTGGGGGTCGTCTTATACGCCCAGTCGTCTTATACGCCGGAATATACGGTATATATATCAAAAAAACAACACAAAAATATGTAGCACTCAGGTGGATATAAGTGATAATGTTAATAAAAATATATATAAAATATATTGTAACTAATAAAATTAACTTAATTAAAAATAACACATATTTAACTAAATATAACAACAAACCATAACGTGATAGTGATAAAGAATAAGTCCAATATAAATGAAGATGAAGATCCAGGGAGCGTTTTGCAGCTTCAAATAAAAGTGGTATAGCCAACCACTACGAATCTAAGAACAAAAAACAAACAGAAGCGCAAGCTCCATAGAACGTAACTGTTTAAATAATAGAGTCCATTTATTAAAAAAACTGCAGCCAAAGGAAATGCACTTACAGGATTAAAAAAAGCAACCATATGTGGGAGAGAAATCTCTGTGTGTAGTCATCTGGATGGTGGGGGGTCCCAGCGAGGGTGGGGAGTCTCAGGTAAGCAGGGTACATCTGCACAGCTCGTAGCCACCACCAACTCCTGTCACGAGTTGGCGCCAAATCACTGAGTCTATCAGTGCCTCCACGTCCTCTGCTCAGAGCAGTTGTAGTAATGTGTTTCCACGTGTGCTGAGTTCCGGGACTTCTCCTGCAGAAAGCTGGACTTCTCACACACCAGCAGGTGCTGGGGACATGACTCATGATAACATCAGTATTGCAAAAAGGGATCATGAGAACCTAGCATATGGTGATAACACGGTATTACTAAATATCACAAGCATTAGTTTAATTTAGAGAAGTAAAAGATTAGTTATGTTGTTTCAGTTTATCGGTAATGTACCTATGGTAAAATGCTGGCTATAAGGCAAATAGCACAGTGTGTGTGTGTGTGTGTGTGTGTGTGTGTGTGTGTGTGTGTGTGTGTGTTTGTGTGTGTGTGTGTGTTTTATCTGTCTGTAAATATTGATCTATGATGTTCTGTCTATTTATGACTGTATGTGCCCAATCTATCCCTTCTACTATATATATATATATATATATATATATATATATATATATATATATATATATATATAAATAAAGCAGTCAGCACTCTAATGTAAAGCAAAAGGCAGTTGCTAGTCCCATAGGAATCCACAAATCATACGAACCAGCCCAAAGACCAGTAAAGAGACAGCAACCAGCGAGGTGTAATCCAAAATAATCTGTATTGAAATGAACAGATACACGAAAGCCAACGTTTCGGTCTCTCAGGGAGACCTTCCTCAGGGCCGTGCAAACACCACACTAACAGTGACCCTGCTTATATACCCACACCCCTAGTGCAACCAATTAAACATAACCAATCACCAGCAACCTGTCATAATTTACCTGTTGTGCACATGGCACATGGCTCCTTTTGGTCCAGGTATTGGTTGTTTCTTAAGGGTGCTCAGCTGCACAACAGGTAAATTATGACAGGTTGCTGGTGATTGGTTATGTTTAATTGGTTGCACTAGGGGTGTGGGTATATAAGCAGGGTCACTGTTAGTGTGGTGTTTGCACGGCCCTGAGGAAGGTCTCCCTGAGAGACCGTAACGTTGGCTTTCGTGTATCTGTTGATTTCAATACAGATTATTTTGGATTACACCTCGCTGGTTGCTGTCTCTTTACTGGTCTTTGGGCTGGTTCGTATGATTTTTATATATATATATATATATATATATATATATATATATATTATATTATAGTATATATATTTAGTAGAAGGGATAGATTGGGCACATACAATCATAAATAGACAGAACATCATAGATCAATATTTACAGACAGATAAATAAACCCACACACACACACACACATTGTGCTATTTGACTTATAGCCAGCATTTTACCATAGGTACATTACCGATAAACTGAAACAACATAACTAATCTTTTACTTCTCTAAATGAAACTAATGCTTTTGATATTTAGTAATGCCATATTATCACCATATGATAGGTTCTCATGATCCCTTTTTGCAATACTGATGTTATCAGTATGATATTCCGTGAGTGCTGGTTTTGCTTTCTTTATCCACCATATTCTGTATTGATCTATCCCTGTTTATTACTGCAAGTGCCAGCGAATTTACAGTTCCACGTTTATCTTTTCACAAATAGGAGAGGTTTGCTTGCCAGTCATGATAAGGCTCCACATCAGGGGCTTCATGCTTATGTATTTGATCTGCAGTAAGTTGACCTGCTCCTTCCCACAGCTGGAATCGACAGTCATTTCAGAAGTCCACTTTGGTGTCCTAATAAGTAGTGGTGTGCCAGAAGATATGCTGGTTTATAAACACCTCCTAACATGACCTTATTTTTTTGTTTCTAATAGCCCCTATTTTTTCATCATTTGCCACTGAGATTGAGTTGATACTCCATAGGTAGTGAATTCAAACCACGCTCTTGCATCCTAACAGGATCTTGAGGTAGATCAACTCTTACCTCTTGCAGCTGATGTGATGTGAAGGCACCCCTCCTCCACTGATCCAGTCGTAGGATGGCTCCAAACGTCAGGTGTCAATAAAAGAAGAAACACAAGAGCGCACCAAGGGTCAAGATTTAATAAAACAATATGATAATAACAAGTAAAAACTTACATATAAGGAAATATAAGTCCAGTAGAGCAGTGCAGGGGCAACAGTCCTGGTGGTGTCCTAGGCGCAAGGGGATGGTGTTGAGGCTTACTGGTCAGTCCCACGCGCTGTGGCTGGCTGGCTCGGCACCACGTTGTAGTTACTTCCGGGTTGCGGCTTCTCGCAGGACCCGTGAATAGTAGCCCACCACAATCGCCGGTTCTCCAATATGAAACTCACTCCGGCAAACCGAAGGAGTCTCTAGTTGTTTGTAAGAGTGCTGGGACTTGTTCCACCAATAGGCTGAATACCGATAGCACTGTGTGAGCTCCGCAACGCGTTTCACACGATACTGTGCTTCATCAGGCTGTGGTGGTGGACATTGGTGTCCTAATAAGTAGGGGTGTGCCAGAAGATATGCTGGTTTATAAACACCTCCTAACTTGACCTTATTTTTTTGTTTCTAATAGCCCCTATTTTTTCATCATTTGCCACTGAGATTGAGTTGATACTCCACTTGTAAAATACGGCGCAGACACCCAGTGATCTCTGGATGTACCGTAACATGGGTTGACCACTTTAAATATTTGCAAAGTTAGCCATTTTATATTTCTACCTTTTATACCGAATATCAGATACTCATTAAAATGTAGGGACTGCCACTACCTAGTGGTATGCGTAATCCATCCCAGTTTATCAGAGACCCACAGAGAGTCTACTCACATCACTACTGTACAGTATGTATTGCATATTTTGAACCCTTATGACTAGATACTTGATGTACACTACAGATATCGGATACAATGTTACACCCTTATGACTAGATACTTGATGTACACTACAGATATCGGACACAATGTTACTGGGGAGGGTATATTACAATTCTTTTTTGTAAACTTCCTTATGTCGTCCTCTATACTTAGCTAGCTACAGTATTGTTACATTGCTCTTTACACTTATTTACCTTTGATAGTGCTCATGTTAGATGTAATTATACCTGTAGATGTCTCCCACTACACTCTACAGATGATGTCATGCTTTATTTACATCATTTACACGTTGTCTTCAGGTTGTTTTTTATTCTACATTGTGTAAGGGGTCTTCACAAAGGATCACTGCGGTGAATAAACACTATTTATCAGACATGAAGTGCCTGCTTCTTCTGTTTATTATTGGTACTCGATTTGTTCTCCCGTAATCAATCAGCAAAGATCCTGCTTCCCAGGGTTCACTAAATGGCTGCCTTTCAGTTTCAATCAATCCTTCAGTGTAACTCAGCTGCTACAATGTATTCTTATATTACTAAGATAACATCTATTGTTATAGTTTCCAACTCAAACTGCTGGGAATATTGGCAACAAATTATCACAAACAGGAAAGTGTTGCAAAGATCGTGCACTGCTGGGGAGTTGGGCTAAAAACTGCTATAGAAATCAAAAGATGCTCAGTATGTTAAAACTCATTAACATGGCATTGAGTTAAATATTTTTTTTTAAGTGTTATCTAATATTACAGAACTGATTAATTCAATAAAAAAAAACATGTAGGATATCGCATGGATTGCTCCTTTAAGTAATCTATTATTTGCATGTTTCACAAAAGGTGAACTTAATATAGAAATGTAATTGAAATGATACAATGTATTTTTCATATTTATAGTGTTGAGGATTTGTATTGCAAAATAACATGAAGGGCTGTTTTCAAACCTAGACAACACATCTTTCTTCGATTCTTGTTTTTTCACTTTCCTAGTGAATTTCTTTTAAATATTTGGATTGATATTGTGCCACAGGTGATTGTATCACTGTAATACATAAATGATATTGCAAACGCAACAAAATAGGCAAGCAGAAGACGATGTCACAAACAAGGTTCAGTTGGATTCTTAGAAAGGTTCTTGTATGCAATCTGTTCAACACTGTTACAGATGCAGCGGTCGTTATCCAAACATTTCACGATTTGTATTCCTGGGCATACCCAGGTCGTGCCGCATGATTTCTTAAAACTTTCCCGCGTTAAGACGCGTGTTTACTAGTGTTTTTACTAGTGCCGGCGCTGGCACAATTCTGGATTGGGATAGGTGTGACGGGTGTGATTGGCGGCATTCACAGCAGCGTTCACGGGAGAATTACGAGCGAATGCTGCGTGGAATACAGCAGAGTTCACGAAAACGGCTCCGTGAAATGTTCGGATAACGGTCACTGCATCTGTACATACTGTAAGCACAGGAATAACATGTGTTGTTATTTCTAACATGTGTTCTTATTTCTCACCACTAGATGGCATGCATAGCATAACACAATTCTGGGTTGTTTAAGATTTTAGAATGTAATTTTAGAATGTAATAAAAGACTCCAGTGATGGGCTATCCATTTTCACTATTTTAAATGTTTGTTTTATGCAAACTAATGGAGTTGTGTGTTCAGAACTGAAGTCTTTAAGTTTATTTATAAGTTGTTGTGTGGCCTTAATGTTCTTAGTAGCTAAATAACAGTTCATTTTGATTGTATTTGTCAACGCTTTTTTTTACCCAGTATACTAATTAGCAATTAAAGCAAAATGTCAGCCTGACTAATAAAGTTTACATAAGAATGAGTGATACATAAAATGAAACTGTTAAAGTTGTTAACACAAAGTAATACAATCTCATACCTATGAGTAATGCACAGGTGGTATTGTCAGGATACATGCAGTTCCCAGATCATAATGCCACACTGCAGTTTGTAATGCCATACATGTGTACTTCAGCTTGAAATCCTTGTCCTTGGTGCTTTTTGCACATTGCTTGCTAATCATTTTGCCTCAAGAGTAATACACATGCACATTTATGCTTACTGATAATACGTTTATAGCAAACCTTGATCAATTGTTTAGTAAAAGAGACAATCATTTAGTATTCTAAATAAAGAGCTCTATTATAGCCAATAAAGCAATGCAAGGCAATACCTACTGTATTTATTGTTATGTTTATTTTAAATGCATCTGATTTCATTTTTTAAGTACAGTAAATGCAAATAAATTCAATTGTGAGTTAAAATTGGGTGTAATACTTATTTCTATCTATGGATGCAGTAGATAATGAAGAAGGATTTTGTAAACAAGTGTAATGAATTGCATAGCTTTCACCATTCTCTGTCTGTCTGTCTGTCTGTCTGTCTTAGCACTGCACATGCTGCCATACTGCCTCTCATCTGGCAAACTGGCAGGAAGTAACACTAAATCATCAAATTCAAGTTAAATGCCCTCGGAATGATGACGAAACATTATGCTGTTCATGGTCTCCCTGTATATCTTTGCCAGGTGGCTTGTCCAAAAATACTGGACACAATGGTAAAAGATGCGACCCTCACGCCCCCGAACACATCTACAAAATACCCCCATGCCCCCCGAATAATATACAAAATACCCCCATGCCCCCCGAATACATAGAAAAAATACCCCCACACCCCCTGAATACATATAAAAAATACCTCCACACCCCCCGAATACATATAAAAAATACCCCCACTTCCCCAATACATATAAAATATACAAATATACTCCTACCTCCCCTCATCCTCATCTCCTCCTGGCCCCCCATCATCATGATCTCATCTGCCAAGGCTGGCTCACATCATCATGTTATCCCCCTCCCCCCCATCATTATCTCCTCTCCCCAGGCTGGCTCCCATCATCATCTTATCCCCCCACCCCCCATCATTATATCCTGGCCCCCCATATCACATCTCTTCATGCTGGCCCCCCATCATCATCTCATCTCTTCACGCTGGCCCCCCATCATCATCATCTTATCCCCTTATCCCCTCCCCACCCATCATCATCTCCTCTCCACAGGCTGGCCCCCATCATCTTATACCTCCACCCCCCATCATCATATCCTGCCCCCCATCATCACATCTCTCCATGCTGGCCCCCATCATCATTATCTTATCCCCCTCCCCTCCATCATCACCATCATCTCGTCTCATCTCCACAGGCTGGCTCCCATCATCATCTCCACCTCCCCCCATCCTCATCTCATCTCCACAGGCTGGCCCCCATCATCTTATCCCCCCCCCCCCACTCCAAATGTTGTCCTTACCTTATGTAACAGTTTTTCTGGACCCACCCAATCTCACATTGGCCCCTGTGGTCTAACTGGTCCCCATTACATGCATGTATGTTGTGGTGCACCTGCTGGCATAAAGGACTCCTGAGTCTCCCGCTTGGATGGTATGGGGATATCAGCATGACAGGCGCTGAGGTAGTGTGCTTAGAGTCCTACCTACATCCGATGCAGTGCCTCCATCTCATCAGGATCTCTGCATCCGCAGGGGGATGTGACTGATGAGGACCTCCTCTGTGGTGCCTCCTTCTGTGCAAGAACTTCACTCACACACAGCAAACGTTTGGTGAACTCGGGCATCTTTATTGTCATCATACTGGACAGACTGCCCTTCATAGTGGTCAACACTTAGCCGCTCATCTTTGAGTTGACCATCTTCTGGAAGGTTCCTTCTGCTCCTAACTAAATTGGTGGTCCACCTCTCCCATTAAGGGAGACCACCACTGTGCCAGGTCCCTGGACACAGTGTGTAAGCAGCTTGTCTCTCTGCCACTTCAGCTGCACAGCCTCTTGCTCTTGCATCAGACACTGCACTGTCTGGCTCTGCTCTGACACACTGCAACAGTGTTGCAGACACTCCACATGGCTCTCACTGACTGACTAACTTTATGAAGTGCTGTGCAATATATCAGCTTTTAGAAACAACCCATCTCTGTGTCACTAATAGTGGACACGGAGCATGCTGTCACTTCCTTGGCTACTATCTTACACATCGCAGGGGTTGAGGGCAAACCTCCATGATGGCTACTGGCAACCCTGCCCTTCTAACAGGAGTTACTGCACAGCATGAGGGAGATATGTACACCAATTTTACACATGGCTACACTTATTTCAAGGCAGGACGCAGACTTCTCCGGGATCTGTCTTTGTCAAGCCGCCAGGGTGTGGGCTCCGTACCTGCTGTCTTCTCCTCCACAGCACATGCCCGACTCACACGAGCACACTGTGCACTTGACTGCACCTGGTCACCGTCCAGTCTCAGCACCAGGCCAGCGCTTCCAGCCGCGCTCGCCGCCGCCCCACGCGCTTGCTGCCGCCTCCCACGCGCTTGCTGCCGCATCCGGCCGTCCTCGCGCTTGCTGCCGCATCTACCGTCCTCGCGCTTGCCGCTGCCCACGCGCTTGCTGCCGCATCTGCCGCCCTCGTGCTTGCCGCCGCAACATTGATAATACCGGACACATATGTTGAAAACCGGACACCTGGCAACCCTAACCCGAACCCTGTATACGTATTTAAGTCAGAATTTCTTTTAGGGAAAAAGCACGTTGGGTGCCATTTAAAGCAGCAATACTACATTTCACATTAAAAAAAAAAAATTCTTATTTGTATGTGACAATGTATAATTCTACATTCTTACCTAAGCTGGTAATCGTTTGGTGCTTCTGTTACAAATCTGTAAAAATCCTGATTGTGTGACTAACGAAAAAGCCACCTTCTGTTTATGATACTTTGTTGCCAAAAGGCAGCGTTCAAAAAAAGGTGCATGTCGGAGCCTGTTTCAAATCAGAAAGTGAATAGGACTTTCTAAATGGTTGCTGTAGCAGCCAAAGGATGATCAGTAAATTAAAACAAATAATTGAAAATGGCATTAGGAGTTTAAAAAAAATATGCAGATAGTATTATCTAATACTGCAGAACTTATTTATTTAATAAAAACACAGCATTTTTCTGTTTTACTGTTTTAATTACCACAAACTACTGACTAGGCAGCTTCCTTCCTTGCCTGTTACATTATTGAGTAATGAAATGATTGAAAGCTTGATTTGAAACTGAAATCCTAATGAAGGTTTAACAAAAGATATACATACAGTACAGTAGATCAACTTCATTCTGCGTTCTAACTTGGTGTAGAAGAAAAGTGCTACAAATTGTGGCTATTGAACCTCTGTATCTTTTTTCTTGCTTAATTCCCCAGGTAAAGAGGGGAAATAGTTAGTGTGGATTTGAGAGCTCAGGAGCGAGGAATTATGAAAATCTAGACAGCCAGAAGAAACTGACTTAATAAAGCACTTTGGCCCAGATACATCAAGCTTCGTAAAAATGCCGTAATTATCGGGTTCTGTAAAAATATTTAAGATGCACATTAATACCGCAAATATAAGTATTTTGTAATAGTTGTACCATCTTAAAAACTAGTGATATGGCAATATTACTTTACTAATTTCTTTATATAAAGCTCGTTTTGCCATCAAAATGGACTGATGCCATGAAATTGCTCTAAAATGGTGGTGAAAATTTGCAATCATTTTTAAGCGACACAGGGCCTCATGCAGAGAGCATCGTTATTTCAAAATTCGCCATTTTTTGTACAATTTCGCGCAGAAAACGGCAGAAAATGGCGAGTTACGAAAAACGCGCCAATTTTTTTTTTCTATTTCTAAAACTCGCCTCGCGGCTGGCGAGAACCTCCATCTCGCCATTTTTAAAACTCTCCGAATGCAGAGAGGTACGAACGGCATGTAGCGGCTGTTCGCGCCAGGAAAATGGCGCGATTTTCTCATTTTTGCCGCGCCAGGAAAAGTTGGCAATAAGATGGCGCTTGCCGCCTATAGCAAAGGGGACAAAAAATGCGCGATTTTTTCTTTACACATTTCTGAAGCGCGCATCTTTCCCATTTAAACTCGCCACACGCATCCATGTTAAACATAGCAGAATTCGAACTTTTCTGCATAAGGAGAATAAAACTCTCCAAAAAAGCTACTTTTTATGAAATTCGCCGATTTGAAAATTCGATGCTCTCTGCATGAGGCCCACAGTATGTAAAGCCTTGATTTACTCATACAAGTTGCCATTGCTGTTGGGAGGTAGAGAGGACAAAATGGCTACGGGGAGTTGGAGGTTTATGTAGTTTTATCTGATTGATTTGTCCTGTTCTATTAGTTGTCTGTTTCTGCGGGTGCTTGTTTTCTGTAGTGTGTGGCTATTTTTCTGTAATTTTGAACTTGCCTGTCTTTTGTGTGTGTGCTCATATTTGGTGTGTGCTTGTGTTTTGTAGTGTGAGTGGGAAATGTGGAGTGAGTGGTGGGAGTGTGAGGGAGTGTGAGGAGTGACGGTGGGTGGAGGAATGAGGAGCACAGAGTGGTGGGAGTGTGAGGTGTGATGGTGGGTGGAGGAGTAGTAAGGACCACAGGACTGGAGGGAGTGTGAGGATTGATGGTGGTTGGATGAGGAGTGAGGCGCGCATTTGTGGAGGGAGTGCAAGCAGTGATGCTGGGCGGAGGAGGAGTACAGACCGCAGGAGTGAGAGAGTGTGTCATGCTGAACAGAGGAAGAGAGTAGAAGGGTTGGTACCCAGGTGAGTGTAGGAGGACGCCAGGGTACGAGGATATGGGGGAGGAGCAGAGAGGAGATAGGGACAGGGAAAGGTCAGAGGACTGACGGAGGAGCAGTGAGGGATATAGGGCACAGCAGCAAGGCCCAGGGAAACTAATAGCAGCTGAGAAGCGGCAGCTACTGTACGTAGCCTGAAATTCTCTGGTGACAAAAATGTTGTTTTGATAAAATTGTAGACTACTACCTCATATTTCTGGGTTGGATGCAAGTTAAAACATCCATGGCTATAAAGAATTCAAAATGGCAAAATATTACTGATGCTCTTGACAGGGTTGATACAGTGACACGTACAGTGGCTAACTGCAAGAAAAGGTATGCAGACACCAAAAGGAAATTGATGGAAAAATGGCAGCGGAACATAGCCGTGCCAGAGCAACTGGTGGAGGATCAGCACTTAATATGTTTACAGATGTAGCCGGTGTCTGCCACCATCACACTGCAGGGGGTTCCATGCTTTTGGATTAGACCCCACAGTGTTCATTAATACGGGTCACGATCGTTGAGGTCGAACCGTGAGCGGCCTCAGCAAGACAAACCATAAGTGTTGCTACATCTGTACACCGCCTATGAAACAGCTCTGAAGGCAGTAATGCACCCAGAATTAATGTCATCCATACCAAACCGGCGAGTCACTGGACGAACAATGCCACGTGAAGAACCGGTTAATTACATTTTAATGAGATGATACAGTTAAAATAATGTGCTTATATAAATGCACACTATATGTAAATATGTTGACAAATCACACATACCATTCCGTTGTCAACCTTTACTGTACTTTATAAAATGTATATTACCTTCTTGTAGGTCCATCCTGGCGGCAAGATTCATGGCCCACTTCAACAGGTAAGCAACTAATATGTAACATCTCACAATAGTACAAACACAATATTGTTAACTACTCACATACTTTAACCATTTAATATATGTAACATACAGTATGTGACAGACATTATATGTGAGTACAGTAATAACCAATGCAATAATATTTTTCTTAGAACGGACACATGAAAAGAATTACTGTTGTTCACATGTTATGTAACGTAGATGTTAATATTAATAAAATATCTAACACTTAATACTAAATATTTACACTCCACATGTCAAGGACTGTACTTATATTGCGGGTATACTGTATGTCAATCTGTGAAACCATCACACATACTATTCGTAATAAACCTTAAAGTAATATGTTGTATCATGTCCCCATATTATAAGTTCATCCGGAAGTAGTGCATCAGGCCCAATTGAACTTCTGAGTCAGTCTCCGCCAGGAAATACAGCAATTGAAGAAAAATGGCAGTGCACAGCACAAAAAACGCAGAGGTCTGGAGTGCAGGCAAATCCTGATCAGATCATTTTATTGGCACATAATGACAAATAAAAAGGGTAAGCACACTGTAACGCTTTTCGCGCCTAGCCTGGCGCTTTGTCCTCATGCGGCTGGAGCATGCAAACAGAACTTGTGTCCACAGGGATCCCATGAGTTCTTCCATAACTGAGGTCATTTTTGATTGTACATGAACCTTGGACTATGATATATCTATACCCAACATTGTGGATGCAGCTCTAAGGCTTTATGCAGGGTTGGGGACAGTGACATCTGAGATCGCTCCCTATGGGTGTGGGTCTTCGGTCTCACTACCTAGTGTACGCTTAACTGTGAGTTTGTACTCACAACGTAGATTTATATATCACCCTGGCCATGGAAGGAGTTCCACATTTTCAAATAAAGAACACAGCCATTTTGGATGTTTTGATGGTCATTACCACAAAGGTTTTGTGATGCACTGATATTGTATTATATGTATTAATCTTATATGCACTCAGCCCTAACCTCTCTGACCTAGGACACATAGTTCAATCTGAATTTTTCGTAGACTTAAAAATTGGATTTCCCAAAATAAACTGTTTCTTAACACTGACAAGACTGTAACAATGGTATTTGGGACCAAGGCTAAATTTCTAAAGCTTTCAATGAAGGAGCTACAGATCAGAACCAACTCTAATACGATCCTAGCCCTTGTTACTAGTTTCAAATATTTGGGCATATGGTTTGACTCCCATTTAACATTTGGGTTGCACATTGATACCCTGATATCCAAAACCTACAGTATGCCAAACTAGGTGTACTATATAGGAACAAATCCTCCTAAGTCTCCTGTTCAGAAAGTGCATCGCACAGCAGATGCTAATGCCAATTATCGACTATTGGGACATAGTATACGGCACGGCAGCCCAAACTCACCTTGGCAAACTTGATACCCTCTACAACTCAATATGCCGCTTTGTCCTCCAATGCAACTACAACACACATCACTGCGAAATTCTCAAAGAACTAGATTGGTCATCACTTGTCTAGAAGCAATGTTCATCTTTCCTGTCTTGCCTTCAAATACTTGCTAGGCAAGCTACCCGTCTATCTGAAAAAGATCATCACCACTACCACATGCAGCACTTATCATCCGAGATCTGACTCCAAAAGACTGTTCATGGTCTCAAGGTTCAACAAAGTATCCGGCGCTCCTCCTTCTCTTACCGTGCACCTCACACCTGGAACAATCTACCAGAGACTCTCACTGCCGCCACCAGTCTAAGTTCTTTCAAAACTAAAGCTGTCTCACATTTTAATCTGGTCGTTAACTGTTACATACGCATATAATATATATTATCCTTAACGGTACATGCAATGTCTTGTATATAATGTATACCCTGTTCACTTTCTGTATGTAACTAAGTATTTGTAACCATGTATTATTTGTCATCAAAACTCTATGCCCAGGACATACTTGAAAACGAGAGGTAACTCTCATTGTATTTCTTCCTGGTAAAACATTTGATAAATAAATAAATAGAATAAATATAAAATACAAATTGAAGAGATCGTTTCCTATAGGAAGGCACTTTCAATGGAGCTAAAACGGCTGAAATTCCATCACTCTTTGAAAAAGTCCATAGCCTGGACGAAACATGTTAGAGTGGTTGCCTGATGTTTACTGCTAGCGATCAATAAAGTTTTTTTAGACATCCATGCGTTGGCTGCTGAAGTTGCTGTGAACCACGGACCATCCTACCCCCTTCTTCGAAATTCCATTTAAGCCTTGGGGGCTATTTCGGGTTTCTTTTCTCCTTATATAGAATGCCCAAAAAGGCTTTGGTAGTTTTTCCACATTTTTTTTTTTTTTGCCAAAAAGGAGAGAAGGAAGGAAGATAAATAGAAAAGTTAGAAAATATATTTTCTTTACAAATAGCTTTGGCTGCCTGCTGTCTGACTCTCTCTCTCTCTTATAGATTCCTGATTACAACTTCCCATCCAAGTGAGTCAGACCAGACCACCAGCAGGGCCTGGAACGGAGTAATCTGCCACATCACATATATATTATTGCTCATGTTGAAGGTTATTTTGTAGCCTGTTATGCATTGTGAAAAATGACAGTGCTTATATTGATAGACATACTGTATAGCCCAACATTGACAGCAATAATAAGCAAATGTCAAAGTGTTCTTCTTATTGCCTTTTGTTGTGGTCACAATAACATGTTATTAATGTGGCAGCCATTTATAATTTTTAATGGTAATTTAGTTGAATTATAGATCGTTAGTGGCTGTTCCGCTTTAGTGAATAAATCACTTGGGATAAATCCTCTTTAAAAGTAATGTGCAATACACTTCATAACCAGTAATCTAGGGGTTAAAACAAACTTTCTTTAAAAACTGATGACCACTCTCATTTGCTTCACATTTTATGCTCTGTTGACATCCACAAGCCCTGTTCTTGTTCTCCGCTTTCCTGTGTCACCACTCCTTCTGTCTCCTTTACTGATGCCGCCTTGCCTCTGTTAAGGGGCAGTACTGGATTAAAGTGAGAAAAGAAACTAAGTGAACTAATTAACATATTTAATTGTAGTTGATTGAGTCACTTAAGAAAAGTAAGTCTTTTTTTATTCATCTACAATTAAAATGCTTTATAAAGTTTTCACCATTTATATTTATAATTATTATTGTTATATAATAATAATAATAATAATAATATTAATTATTATAAAAATAAGAATTATCATTATCTTTTATCTATATGGCGCCAACATTTTTCACCACACAGTGTTATTTATTTTTATTTATAAAATGTTTTACCAGGAAGTAATACATTAAGAGTTACCTCTCATTTTCAAATATGTCCTGGGCACAGAGTTAAGATGACAATACATGGTTACATTAAATGAACAGGGTTACACAGTACGTTATATATAAGACATTGCATGACCAGTTAAAGATAATATATGTTATGGGCCTGTGGAACATTTACAGACCACATTAAAATGTGAGACAGCTTTAGTTTTAGACTTGTGGCGGCTTTGAGTTAGGTTTTTCCAGTTTTGAGGTGCACGGTAAGAGAAGGAGGAGCGGCCGGATACTTTGTTGAACTGTGGGACAGTGAACAGTCTTGTGGAGTCAGATCTCAGATGATAAGTGCTGTGTGTGGTGGGAAAGGAGCTTATTCAGATAGGTGGGTAGCTTGCCCAGAGAGTATTTGAAGGCAAGACAGGAAAAATTGCGTAGATCCAAGTGATGGCCAATATAGTTCTTTTAGCATTTCGCAGAGATGTGTGTTGTAGTTACATTGGAGGACAAAGTGGTATATTGAGTTGTAGAGGGTGTCTAGTTTGCTAAGGTGAGTTCGGGGTGCTGTACCATATACTATGTCCCCATAGTCTATAATTGGCATTAGCATCTGCTGTGCGATGTGCCTTCTGACCAGCAGACTTAGGGAGGATTTGTTCCTATAAAGTACACCAAGTTTGGCATACAGTAGGTTTTGGATGTCAGGTATCAATGTGCAATCAATTAAAAACATCATCACAAATACAATTTCTGGGACTAAACAGTGACAAAGACAACAAAGTTTCACTTACAATGCGCATACTCAGCACACACAACTGTTTTATTTATCTATTGCATGAGGTGCTGTGTACATGGATGCAGGTATATAAATGAAAACATGTACATATATACATATACATATATATATATATATATATATATATATATATATATATATATATATATATATATATATATATATATATATATATATATATATATATATATATATATATATATATATATGTGTGTGTGTAGCCATGTATAAAAATGGTATACAGTTCTTTCTCATGCTGGCAGTAAAACCTGGTAAGTATGCAGGATTGCCAGCATCAATCATGGAGGTTTGCCCTCACACCCTGGTGAGGTGTCATATGTACACAAGGGGAGTGGCAACATGCTCTGTGTCCACTATTAGTGACACACGGGGTGTGGCTGTTTTCTGAGTCTATATAAGACACAGCACTGACTAAAGTTAAAGTTGGTTGAAGCAGGTGTTAAGCAGTGTGTGTTAATCAAGGGATCAGTATGGTCCAGTTCTGGAGGTCTGCAGCAGTTAAGGCTGTCAGGTATACCATATAGCATCTACACTGTGTTCAGGGACCTGACACAGGTGGGGATCTCCCTGAGGGGAGAGGTGACCCAACTCCATTGGGAGGGAAGGACCTTCTGAAGGGATGAACTGTACTACAATGAGCGGCTGAGTACAACCGCTGAGTACAGTCTGCCTATGATGATAACAAAGATGCCTTTATTCACCAAAACCCTCATGTGTGATTGTGGAGTTACTCAGCAGAGGAAGGCACCATGAAGGAGTTCCTCATCAGATACATCCCCCTGCGGCCGCAGAGATCCTGATGAGGTGGAGGAGCTGCATCAGATGTGAGTAGGACTCTAAGCACACTACCTCAGATGCCTGTCTTGCTGATATCCCCATACCAACCCAGCGGGAGACTCAGGAGTCCTGTAAGCCAGCAGGTGCACAACAACATACATACATGTAATGGGGACCAGTTAGACTACAGGGGCCAATGTGAGATTGGGTGGGTCCAGAAAAACCGTTACATATATATATATATACATACATATATACAGTATATGCAAATGTCCAAATATAATTATGTAGGGAATTTTACTTTCTTTTTCATTTATACTTTCCTTTCGTACTGTTAGTGCTGAATGAAAAACATTCCTGCATTTGGATAAATCTGAAGCATTGTGTGAAGGATAATTCCAGGCATGAGTGTCTACGGATTAATCATTCTTATTTTAAATGAGTCATTAGCATAGTAATTTACCATTCAATCCAAAACATTATTAACCTTTCTATTTTTTAAGATGAGATGTAGGTGCGTCAGCATAGCTACTTTTTTCTGTGGACTTACGGAGAAGAAGAATCCTTTTGACAAAGTAGATTTTAAAAGATATTAAACATATTTTAAGTTTATTTTATTGTTTATTTGATTCTATAATAATGGGGGAAAAATGATGGTGGAATCCTGTCATAGAGAGTGAAACCATAGCATTTCCACTATATTTAGGTTTATGAGTATATAGTTCAGCTATAGCAAAGTTGCAGAGAATCAGAGAAGACAATGTCATTTGAAATGTACAATACTTGTTTCTGGAACAGCATTCCAATGAGAAAGATCTATATAAGCGTTACAAAAATGACTACTATAGCTAAAGTAGATACTCAGAGAGATATGGCCCCCCATGTCCTTAGAGTCACAATGAAAATAAAAAATGCATTCTCCAGCACTCAATGAGACTAACAACCAAAATGATTATGAAATAATACACATTTTACTCATCAATATGAATATAGAGTATCATGTTGGGAGGCCAAAACAAATCAGCCACTGGTGTTCTTTCAAGTTGCTGGATTTGTAGAGCGAGAGTCTTTGAGCTTTGTAATGCACTTTTTCGAGCCCCTTCATACTCAACATGGAGACTGAACTTCTTATGTAGAAACTCCCAGTGCCTTGGTACCAGTGTATTTATTCTCTGGATTTATTGTCTGCACCCAGATACAACATGGATTTAGTTGTCCAGTTGGGGTTTATGTTCCCACTTCTATGTAGTCTCCTGATGTTACGCCGGTGCTGCCCGCAGACCAGACCCGTCCCCTGAGTTGAAGGGGGAAGTGGTAATACACGCACCCGCAGCAAAGGGAGCGTGTCCGGAGGTGGTATAAAGTGTTGCCAGGCCAGGTGTAGTAAGGTAGACAATACTTGCCGGTACCGGTTGTAGAGATAGAGTGATGAATGCCTTGCCGAGGTCAGGGAGTGGAGAGCGGAGATAGGTCGTAGTCCAAGCCGTGTTCAAGGGGATACCAGAGTGAGCATTGTCCAAGGAGTGCCGAGATCGAGAGCCAGAGGGGGTAGTCGTACAAGCCGCGTCAGAACCTGTGAAAACACTGAGAGAATCCAGAAGTACTTCCATACAGAGACTAAGTCGAGCAAAGACTGAGAGCAGAGAGGAGCTAGATAAAGCAGGAAGGTCCAATTAGGAACGGAGGCGGGACAGGAAGAGCTACAGGGAGACACTGCAGATTGGTGCAGGCATAACTGGCCAGGTGAGTCTTGTTGGTAACCTGAGTGTGCTCGTGTGGTGTGCGGGGGTGGAGCATGAGGTCTGGGGGACGGGAAAAAAAGTGTGCAGAATGAGCATGCTCCGTAACACGTGTACGTGCGTGGACCGAGCCAGTAGATGGTGCTGGTGTGCGCGCGGGAGGGCGTGGGCGCGCCCGGTGCTGAGCAGAGGAATCGCAGAGGGGAGTGATCCCGCAATAGCGGCAGGGGCAGGGAGCCACAGAGGTCGGTAAGGCAGGATTGTTTTGTGTGTCCAGGGACTCTCTGAGGGGAGAGAGTGCACTGTGTGGGGAGCGCGGAGGACGCCGATTCCTGACACCTGATAATCACTTACCTTTGCTCTTCCTCTGTTTATCATTTTCCTGGTATATGATTTTTGGTCTTATATTTTATCTCCCATGTTCTATTTTCATGTAGTTATAGTATATTTCACTTAGAATATTCATACCTTTAAATGGTGGAGTAGGATATCATACATTTTGAACTGTTTTATAATATACAGTACATCTCTGTATATCTTCATTATGTAGACTCCATTCTAACATGTCTAATACGTATAGCTTAGAGGATATTTTACACAGGGACTCTGTCTATTTTATTATTCTCTATTTAGAATTGCATATTTATAGCAAAATTACAATTTATTACAATATCTACATTTTGATAAATAATATATTGTTTATGTAATGCCTTTTGTTTTTTATTTTATTTTTGATCTGTAAGTCATTTATTGACTTCTGACATGCATGACACCACGGTTCTCGTCTCTGAAATGCATTCACAGTCTGATTTGTCTAACCATAGCCGGTACCATTATCAGTCAATTGATACACAAGGGATAGGATATTTTATGCCACTTCCGTTCTATGGAACGCTTCTAACTTCCAATTGGCTGTCACTTCCGGTTCCTGGATACACCAGGAGATCCTTTATAAAGTAGTTCCAGTCTGCACGTTGATTGTGAAGGACTTGAGAAAGGGCATTACATAGCCTGAAAAGCATGTTGCACATTTTCATAGATTCTCTTTCTACAAATTTAACAACCAGAAGGAACACTAGTGGCTGATTTGTTTTAGCTCCCAACGTGATATTTGTCTACATAGCGGCTGATAGAGGATCCTGCATAGATGCATAACTACCCTGCAAGGTTTGAAGATCTGTTTTTTGATCTTACTGAACTTTTTTTTGTTGTTTCTATGGATTATGCCATGTTGGCCTAAGGTACCAATACTGCCTTGCATCTCTGGAAACTTACCTCAACAATTTTGAGCTTTGTGATCCTAATAATTTTGTTGGTAGCCCCTGCCTAATTCAAAATGCTTACTTTGTATACTGTACATCGATTTTTGTACTGTGACACTTTTCTAAATTGATATGACCTATTATGTGTATATTCATATTGATGAGCACAATTTTGTTTATTATTTCATCCTCATTTTAGTAGTTAGTAGCATTGAGTGCTAGAGGGTGGCTTTTGTCTGAGGAAGGGTCTGTGTCCCCGAAACTTGACTGTAGATCTGCCTATTGCTATGCAGTGAAACCTAGCTATTTTTGCAGCACAACTTGTGTGCCTCCATCGTTTTTCTAAATACAGTATTTAGAAGAGCTAGAAGATCCGAAGAGCTAGAAGATCATTTGTTTGATTTTCATGTCAATACTTCACCTCTCTAGACTCCTCACATTCTTCACCTCTTCCCCTAAGTCTCCTCCTGCCTTTTCAACTCCTTTTCCTCTGTCACAGAGCAGGACGTGTCCCTGCTGATTTCCTCTTCTTCCTCTACCACTTGCATTCTTGACCCTATTCCCTCCCATATCCTAAAATATCTTGACCTACTCTCATCCTAACACTCACACATATTTTCAACTCCTCGATCTGCTCTTATACCTTTCCCACCTCCTTCAAACATGCAACAGTTATATCCTTACTTAAAAACAACTAGCTTGACCCTACCTGTCTCTCTAATTATCGCCTTGTCTCCCTCTTGCCTTTTGCTTCTAAGCTCCTTGAACACCTTGTGCTCTCTTCCTTGCTCTATTTTCTCACCACCTACTCTCTCCTAGATCCTCTACAATCTGTCTTCTGCACTACTCACTCCACTGAAACAGCCCTCACCAAAATAACTAATGACCTCCATGCTGCAAAAGACAAAAGTCATTACACTACGCTCATATTACTTGACCTCTATACAGCCTTTGATACCGTGGACCACTCTCTTCTCCTTCACATTCTACATACTCTTGGTATATATGTAACACAGCTCTATCCTGGATTTCCTCTTACAGTACCTATTCCATCGTACTTTCAGTGTCTCATTTGCTAACAAGTCTCTGAATGTCTCTTTGCAATATTATCCTCAATGGCCGCCGCCGACTCAACCTTAACATGCTCCTCATATGTCCTCCCAAACCTGGCCCTACTGTTGTATTGTATTGTATGTCTTTATTTATAAAGCGCCAAAAGTGTACTCAGCGCTTCACAAAGAATACAGTACATGGAATTATAATAATACAATAATTGCAGCAAAATCAGACAATAGGAAAGGAAATCCCTGCCCCGAAGAGCTTACAATCTAAGGTTTGAGGGGAATTTACAGAGACAACAGATGAGGGAATAAATGCTGTAGATGGCTGTACTTGGCCACAATGGGTGGTAGGAGTGACTGAGTGTGGGACAATAGCCATGAGTGCAGGCTATTGGGATACCTGATTTGTAGAGCGAGTTTTAAGGTTAGTCAGTATTAAATGAAAAGGTTGACACCATTTGCATGGGAGGAGATAGCAGTGAGGCATGAATTACTGTTGGCAGTACTATTATACACCCACTATCACAAGCATGCTGCCTAGTGGTCACATTTGACTCCTCCCTCAAATTCTCCTCTAACATTCACAATGTAGCTAAATCCTGTCGTTTTTACCTCTGTAACATTGCAAAGATATGTCCTTTCATCTGAGCCTCTACTGCTAAAACTCTAATGGAGGCCCTCATTCTCTCCCATCTCAACTATTGTAACCTTCTACTGTCTGGCCTTCCTGCCTCTCAGCTGTCTTATCTACAATCTATCCTTTATGCTACTGCTAGAATCACTTTACTCTCTCCTAAATCTGTCACAACGTCTCTCCAACTGAAAACCCTATTAAACTCTGTATTACTTACAAAATTCTCCTCATCTCTTTTAAGTCTATGCTCTATTTACTCTTCTGCCCCTTCTTACATCTCAGCCCACATTTCTCCCTATACATCAGCCCAACACTTGCGTTCTGCTCAAGGATGTATTCTGTCTATCCATTTTGTATCAAAGCGCTCTACCGCCTCACTAACTGTCCCACACCTTTGGAATGTCCTTTCCCTCAATATCCAATTGGCACCTTTTCTCTCCAACTTTCTTAAAACACACCTTTAACGAAGCACATGGTTAGCTCCGCTGGCTTATACTATGCATCTCAGATGCACTGACCATGACCCCTTGCAGACGCACTTACCAGAACACCCCCCTACTGTCTTCGTAAGTTCTCCCTAATTACCATTTAGATTGTAAGCTCTTCAGGGCAGAGAGTCCCTTTTCCTATTGTTACGTTCATGTCTGAAGCTCTTATTCCCACTGTGTGTTATAATATTATGTCATGTGTATTACTGCTGTGGAGCGCTATTTACCTTAATGGCGCTATATAAACATATACCTACATACAGTACTGTACATACATCTGAATGTTCCAGAGCTCAGGATTAATTCCTCTGGTAGGTTATAGTGACACTGTTATCGATGTACTTTCCCTCAGTTAAAGTTGATGGAGGCCATATCTCTGGAACCAAGGGATCTGAGGGTTATAACTGATGCTGTAATGTGTCAGGAGGCCCATATAAGAACAAACTATGTAAATACAAACAAAAAAAGGATTGCTTGTTTTTTTTTTTAGAGTTTTTAAATAATACACCATCAGAAAATATTCAACATATTGAGGATTAGCTCTTTTGCAGTTATTGTAAGCAAGTGTAACCACTAGTTTCATTACATATTGTAAGGCTTGCTACAGTATACAGTATATAAATAACAAAATAATAAAGAGCTCATCAAATGATTATATAAAAAAAACTATAAAGAATCTGTAATAATTTTGAGATTCATTTTACTTTTGTTTTTTGACTGAATAAAATAAAGCTGACACTCCTAAAGCACATATTTTAGAAGCATGCTTTCCAAATTTGCTTGTTAAAAAAGTTTTAGGATGTAATACTATGTAAGGCTCACTTAGTGCTGACCACCTTTGCAATGTGAAATGATACAAAGAAACAGCAATTCATCACTCCGCTGCTAAACATGCTGAGCAGATCAGCAGCAGCATCTGCTGTGCACAAAGACTAATTAAAGTATTTAACCTGCTAGTGGCAAAAAGGACTGCAACTTATTGCAGTATATTGTACAGTATGTATAGGACTTGTGGAATGGAAAACATTGATCATGGATGAGGAATTTGTAGTAACACTTTTTTATATATATAGTGCTGACAGCATACAGTGTTTAGAGTACAAAATACGTAACAGCAACAACACATGGACATATCAAGCATAAATACATGGAAATGTAAGGATGGGTAAGTGTTCTCTTGTAGATCTTCCAATTTAAGTTGTAGACAGACAGGTTCAGGGAATAATTTACTACCTACAGGATTGAAGCTTGGAACCTTACGCTCTCAAGCAGCGTTTCCTCTGCTCGTAGAGTTATTCCAGAAGCCAGTCAGCTCCCTGCTGTGTAATATCTTGAAGCCCAGCAGGATTATATAATTTACAATAACTCTCTCATCATATTCTTAACATATCATTTTTAAGGGCAATATTAGATTTTTCTTGAGGTAGGAGACTGGACACTTTCAGTGAGGATTCTTAGGCTGCAGCCAAAGTGGGAGCGCGACAGAGCGCAAGGAGGCGCTTGTGCGAGGGAGCACAAGGAGGCACGCGTGCGAGGGAGCACAAGGAGGCACGCTCGCTTGTCGCCTGAGTGATTTGTGGACTTTGATGCACACCACGGGGAGGAGTGGCCATTACATCACCAGGCTGGTTCACCCTCATTGGTTGAAACGCTCACGTGATGCGGCTGTCACACAAAAAAAAATCACCATTTTTTGTCTCCTCCAAATCCTGCTGTGCTAAACCTATTAAATCAATTACATCCAAAGTCACTAAAGACACATATAGGATAAATCAGCCGATCACATGTAATACTGATCACGTGATTTATTCTTTAAAATGTGGTTGCAGGAAAATATATATTGTGAGGACTATTAGACCCTTAAAAATTCGGGTTATGGAACATTTAAGATCCATCAAAAAAAGTGACCTAAGACTCCCAGTATCCAGACACTTTATGGAGTGCCCACAAGGCAACATAGACTCCTTTTCATTTAGTGGTCTGGAATTTATCCCAATACATCCTAGAAAAGGTAATAGATTAAATACTCTTAACAAAAGAGAAATGTACTGGATCTTTACATTAAATGCTTTATACCCAGAAGGTATAAATACCGACTGGGAATTGATGCATTTTCTGATATAGATTCCAGTCATTAATTTCTGCCTTCTTATGTATCTTCATCTTGTACTTACCATCTTGTTGTATTGTTTGGCATATATTGACTGTTAATTCTGAGACTTTTATATTTTATAATATATCTCTATTAATTAATTTTTTACTCAATAATCAGTCTTATATTCCAAACAAAAAACCCTCATATATGATATAATGATCAAGCATTGACCTCATGATTATTATGATTATTGTGATTTATGATATGTCGTATGCAAATAATCAACTAGGAATAATATGGACACAATTGTTATGAATTATTAATTTTTATTAATTATCTGATATTCAATATGATAATGTACAGACATTTCTGTATATAAACTCATTGATCTGCATATTAATTCCATACATTCCACAGACAATTCATAGGTTATATTCCCTTATTCATGGACACTTACTCATATACATATCTTTTCTTTATTATAGTTTATGATCTAAAATTAATTTACTATGTACTATAGAGTTATTCATTGCAACATCATCATTACATATGAAACGTGTTTCCATTGAATAGGAGATTCATTTAATATGTCCATAGATTTATATGTCTTTATTAAAATATCATCTTTTTTTAAATAGTTTTTAATTATTTTCAAGCAGATCGTTTTTCTTCATTGACACATATAGTTATCTATGTTATACATTGTTTATACATATATCTTAACTTATATCTATAAGAGTTGAATGAACGACAGCGACCTGTTTGATTTAATGTTTTTTTGTTTTTTTGTTTGATAAAGTTTTTTGCTTGATAAAGTTTTTTTCAAAGTTTGTACTTTAGCCCAAGGGTGTATAGACAATAGAAGAGCTCTATTCACCGCCAGCACTGCCACTCACCTCACCATGCTCCTCGATTGGTCATTATACCATTATGGAGGAACCAATGAGTGAGGGATAGGCGGGACTTCCGGTAGAGGATCTCCTTCAAAGGTCAGCACCCGAGAAAGGTCATTTACTCTTTGACAAAGTGCAGTGGATGCACGAAACGCGTCAGAGTCCTTTCTCAAGATGAATTTTTCTTTTTAAACTATGTCTTTGCTGTTCATTGCTGTTTATTAAACTTTTGCACTGAAAATCGCCATCCAGCTTCCGCTTTACTTCCTGCTTCCGGAACGCATGAGGCACCTGTTGGCACGCTGTGCACCGCCATCTTTCCCCCTATCCAGGGTGATTTTCCATTTATTAATATGAAGTGTCTGTCAATCTGTTTCATTTACTAATTAAATAGAAATAGCCATGTTAGACCAGTTGTGATAGTGCAGAGTACCGTAAATGAGTACTTCAGTATTAGGTGATACCTTTTTTAATTGGACTCACAATTGATATTATAAGACAAGAGACAAGATATTATAACACAAGAGTTTTCTCTCTTCCTCAGGTCGGCAATACTGATTCACAAAATATTCCATGAGTTTAACACAAATGTTAAAACAAAGATATAAAGGCAGATGAGGTAGAGTAGGAATGCAGAGGGAAGAGTAAATAAACAGACTCGGAAATTGATGAAAGGGATAGTGAGACGTGTGTAGAGCATGTACTGTATAGTAGGACCATATAAAAAAAAAAGTAACGCATGCCACATACAACTCTGCCCTGGAGGGAATGCAAAAAATAATGAAAGATCTGCAACCCATGCTGACAGTGGATGAATTAAAAGACATATAAGCCTCTGTAAGTTCCCTTGCCTTGTCTCTGGGGGCTTGTGGGTACACATCGCCATGGCAACACAAATGACACCGCGGGGTCACATGACATCGCGTTGTCATGGCAATGTGATGTCACATGACGTTGTCATGTCAGAATGCCAAAGACAAGGTAAGGAGGGAGGGGCACAAACAGGGGGGGAGAGCAGGCAGGGGGGCGCCGAGGACAAGGTGTGTACACCCCTGCCCTAAAGTACTCGCCTGAGAAAGTTTCTGACATAGTCATGCACAATGTAGCACTACATCAGGGGATAGGGAGCATCCACCCAGTGGGGAGGAGACCCATCAGAACATGATTGATACTGTACCTTTGCAACCCTCCCTGCCGGCTATGAGGGAGTTTACAGTGATGTATGTGCTGGGACTACTCAGGTGCATCACCTTCATCCAGGGTGATGGTCCGCATAGGCTGGGCATGTATGCAAATGGTACAGATGGGCGCCAGGAGTTTTGTAGTTTTAAAACAAAAAGTTTTTTTTATTTATATCTCAACAGTTATAACACTTCCTTTGTGGCATCCACGCAATCTTGAGGAGGCACAATGCTTTTGGTATAAAACTGAGTTGCTCTTAAAGCTGCTAACAGATAAACAGGTTTTTGATAGTCTTCCCTATCCCTCTCTTCCCAGGGTCCCAGTTGTGGATCCCCTTTCTTACTGCAAATCCTGCTCTACCAACTCTGCACCCAGTCCGCTGGTACTGGGATAATATGTGATGGTTCTTCTTTCCAGTATTGTACTCCATCATTTTATCATCCTGTTTAAAGTGTAGTGCACTAGCCATGGCCACAACAAGTGCAATAACCCCTGGGGGTACTGGCCTCAGTCCTCTGTAGTAACAAACTCTTCTTTAGCTCCTATCCAAGGGACTTCAATTGGGAGGGACACTTCCCTGTTCTGCTTTAGCTCCTATACTAAGGGCCTCACTATGGGGGACACTTCTGTGTACTGTGAACAATAACAATGGTTCCTACTCCAATCAAACTTCTCAGACCCATACTTAGGGGCCTATTCACTAAACAGTAATAAGTGGTTTAGTGGGCGATAAATGCCTTTATAGCGTGATACTGTCAGATCTCCTATTCACAAAGCAGTGATAAGGCACTTCTGACACGATGACACTTCTGACACGAAACGCGTAGGTCACGTCATACGCAGCGACGTTACGTCCGTGACAACGGACTTCCGCGCTGCAGCCCAGAGATACCACGAGGACACCATTAGGAGGTTTTTGAGTACCCAGATCTGTTTCACACCATCTTGGCAGCTTTAGTACTCTCTTTCCTTTTTTACCAACTAGGAAGCACTCCTTGTGTAATTTTGGGTGTCTGTACCCGAACCTTGATGTGTGTCACGGGCATTTTTTGATCGATGTGGTCCAAATCTTAATGTAGTGTTATGTGGCCTTCATTTTGATACAATTTGTTGTGGTATTTTATGTTTTATATTATAAAGATTTATGTACTAATTTCGGTTTTTCTGGTTTTCTTTCCATGCGCTCCTGTTTTTGTGTTTTATGTGCTGAGTGTGCCCCGCTGATCACGGGAGATTAGGAGCTGCAGGGGAGACTTGAAAGTCGAGGGAGAGCATTTGAAGGGACAGCGCGCTCAATACCTTTTTTCTACAGTGTTAAAGCATGCCCATATAATATGGGCATACTTTGCTATTATCGCAATAAATGGGGAAGCTAAAAAAAAAACAGGCCCCAAATAAAAAATGTTACATTGAAAAATATACACATTACAAATGCCAATAAACCAATCTAATGGCACAGTGTTAAAGCATGCCCATATAATATGGGCATGACTTAACACTGTGGAAGTCAATGGTCAACCTAAAAAATAAACTACCACCAACAATATCCAATTAAATCTAAACAATCAAATAAACAACAATAAACAAGTAAACACAACAAAATTACCAGCAATCAATTAATCAAATACAGAATAAACACCAGAATTAAAAATTAAAAACACCAAAAGAAAACCCATCAAGAAATAAAAGAAAACTCCAAATAGGCTCCATTATTAAAAAGCAAAAGACCAAAAATAAACCACAATTAAAAAGCAAACATCAAAAAAATTACAGAAATAAACAATTGAAAACACAACAAAAAATCCTATCATTAAGAATCAAAACACAAAATAAATATCAGAAATATTTAAAAGCAAAGAACCAAAATACATTTAAAATAAATAAAAGCAAGGATTTGCCAAAAAAAAAGCATTGCTTGTCATTGTATGTATGTATAGCCCTAAAGGGGCATACATAGATACATTGGCAATCAATGGGCAATGAAAAAAATACAAATAAAAAAAATTACTATGAAAAAACCTGCAAAATTAAAATAACATATATTCAATGCTTTTTCTAGAGGAAGCTCTTGAACAAAGCCAGGATCCTCAACAGCCACGGTCCTCAGGTAAACGCCAAAGTTCTTTTCCTTCTTATTTCTTTATCTTCATCTGTTAATTGTTATCCAATTGGGGGTCTTCTTTCTTCTTCCTTATCTTCATCTTCATCTGTACAGCCAACACACATCCATTAGGGGGGGGGGGTGTTGCCTCTTCAGCTTCCTGCCTTCAAATGAGACTGCACAGGCTTTTATACGACCTGTGACATCACATTTGAGTAAGAAATGATTCCCATGCCATCTGATTGTCAATTTTTGGAAAGGATGTGACGTCACTCCCTTTGTAAATTGAAACTTCACTGGCTGAGATGCAAACATCAATTTTGGAGCCATTCAAGCACACTTCCTTAGCACAATGGAGGGAAGAAAATGTTCTACTCCAAAAGTGATTATCAAAAATTTAAGTTTATTCTAAAGTTAATGTAATATTTTTTATAGTTATTTGATACATAATCACACACAAATTAAATTTTTCCCTTTGGCTTGGTTTCCTTTTGTTTAAACTTTTATTGCTTTATTATAGCTTAAATTAATATACATATTGACAGTATTTTGAGTATTTATGCAAGAATAATTCTGTCAACTAACATGATTCTTAAGTGCATAGTCCTTTTCAAAGCTGGAAGTGCTGTACAGTCATTTTTGTAACAAAAAGAAAACGGTTTTCAATAAAAAAATATTACTGAAGTATATTAGAACCTTTTGGAATCAGTCATTCTCGAATCACAGCATCTTTTTCTGATTCGTCTGTCTTGGAAATCTAAATGTCAAAATACAGTAACTCATCCATGTTCTGCGCGTAATGTATGAACAGATACTTTTAAACTGGCTGGATGGGAAGTCATACAAGAGACAGGGGGTGCCCAATGCTACATCCCATTGACAAAACATATATGCTGAAAAGTATAAAGTAAAATACTTCAATAATAATAATAATAATAATAATATTAAATACTTGGTTATTTGGTTAACCCTTTGGCCAAAGCATCATAAGCCTGCATACCAACATCAAGGTATAACCAAATTAATGCAGGTCCTACACTACACTACACTGTGAACCCTTCCTTTTACCTCAGTAAGAGGGGAAGAACCATTATAGGTCTTGTTCCTGCAGCAAATGAAATGACCTCCCAAGTTAAAAGGGTGAAGGAGGAGGAGTGAGCTCATGGATGGGAAGTCAACCAATATTTCACCCACAAATACAGTATGATCAAATATAAATATCACTAGTGTCAATTACTATAAATGTGTATATTAACCCTTTAAAACAATTCACAAAGTGCAATGATGTAGCATCAGATGCTCAAAACACCTGATATATAAGCAATTTTTTATTCTATTTATTGGTGTATCTGGACAGTTGCATATACCTTGTTTTTATCCAGTTTTCTGAATATGGTGGCACAATACAGTACATTAGAAGCTCTGGCTTTAATACTATTTGCTTTCTTATTGTAACTTTTTACGTGTCTGGTAATCAGTAAAAGGAAAAAGTGATTCATCCTTTTCCCACAATGAAAATTAGTGCTCCTGCTGCAATCCAGAAGACAGGAAGAAATAAATTCTCCAGGACCTAGTGGTTGTATTTCCTATACTTACTAACTAAGCCAGTGTTTTTCAACCAGGGCTCCTCAGTTATCCCTAAAGGGTTCCCTGTAATTTTCAGATAATTTTAAAATTGCACCAAATACAGAGGAATTTACAATGCATCTGATCTGAGATGCGCTATTAGAGAGGGTTGAGGTTCCTTACAATGCATCTGATCTCAGACGCGCTATTAGACAGGGTTGGGGTTCCTCAAAATTTCACATAGGGTTCCTTAACCAAAAAAGGTTGGAAACCACTGCTCTACAGGATGCTATGCTATGAGATAACTTCACTTGAATGAAGTGTAAGATGTGTCGTCACGGCACTGCATGGTGTCATATGGCATAGTACTGCTTAGTAAACATAGGCTGACGTCTTCATACTGTACACTGGTGTTAAAAGCAATAACTCTTTTCCCTGCATCGGATTGAATATCAGCCCGGAAGACCCCTGACATCAATCCGATGCAATAAAAATACATTCACAGGCAGCTTCATTACCGTAGTGGCTAACCACTAAGGCAATGAAGGGGTTAACTACCAGTGCCAGGTTTATTGTGGGTAGCGGTGGTGGGTGAAGATGGTATTTGGCCCATCGTGGGGATTTAGGCCTTGCAGGGGTGGTGGTTGCGGGAGGAGTTAACCCCTTCATTACCTTAGTGGTTACTGCCGCTAAGGTAATGAAGGGGTGGTAATGAAGGGGTTAAGAAGCCCTCCTGCTAGCCACCACAGGCCAAACACCCACCACAGGCTAAATACCACCTTCACCTACCCCCGCTACCCACAATACAAATTGCAACAAAACACAAATACAATATTAAACAATACACCCATTTATTGCCAGTATTCACCCATTCATTGCCTATGCCCTCAATGGGAGCAAGATAACCCCAATGGCAAGGAATGGGCACCCCCTCTACCCCCAACAACCCTCCTCAACACATACAGTACACTAATGGGCAAAATTACTATCATCCAGATCTGTATAATAAGAATGATAGCTTAATGGTTGATTATATAAAGTCCAGAATCCTCTTTTACAGTTACACTGGAGAGTATGAGGGACATAATATATACATGAAGAAATGCAAAACAGGAGATTTCATATGACTTTTCTACATTAAATGACATAACTACAACGCCAGGAAAGTGCCTTTAAGGTACAATTTGCAAAGTGAACCATTCGGTCTTCATATGAAGACATGAAAGCAGATTTGTAACCTACAATAGCTTTGAGTCTTTCAGTGCCAATGTTTTCCCATTTGTGTGTTTCAATGTCACTTGAGAGGGCCATGAATCATGTGAATCAACATATTGCCATGAAGCAGTACTATAGAGTCAGTCCCTAAGTGGAGTAATTGTTGACAACAACAGCAAGAAGCTTAATCAATAAATACTAAATAACTACTAAATTAGTTTTTCTGTAATCTTTTGCATATCTTTATTATACTGTGTCCTATAACATGTGACATTGCAAAAATAAAAGCTATAGTAAATACTGTAATACTTTGCCCGTTCAAAATGTCAGTCGTCCTATGTATATTTAGTATTAATTGCTAACCAACCTCACAATGATGAGACCCAAAAGGTTTACTGACTATGCACTTCTTTAACCCAGTCTGTGCTGAAAAGGCTTTGTAATTTGACAGGCATAACCTTAGGGCTCGTCCAGGGTGGCGCTGAGCGGGCGCGCACGTTCACGGTAGACACGTTGCGACAATGCACGTGTCCTGTGTGAGCGGGCAGGCGCGCCTGCTCGGCGCTCAGCTGCTTGCCGAGCGAGCAAATCCGAATTTGACGCTCGCAAGCGCGTCACGTGAGCGGTTCGCCAATTGTGGGCGAACCAGCTCCGTGACATAGAGGCAGCGCCCCCAGACACACGCACACCTAGCCGGCCAAGAAAAACACGGGCGAGCAGGGCGCAGCGCTGGAGCGCCTCTACCCACCCTGGACGAGGCCTTATAGGGGTCTGTGTTAAAATGCACAAGAAGCAAAAGTAACGCTGTGTGCGTAGTTGCATGCAATTACCCAGAATCCCTGGCTGCAGTGGAAGCATGGTATGCTAAGAGATAATCAGGAAAGGCAGAGTTGCAGGATTTGTCTGAGATGTGAATGTGCTCACAAGTGGTATCTTTATTTGCTATATTCATTTCAGAATTCAGTTTAAAGAAAATTGAGTGTCTGAACAAATACTGTAGCTTTTCTGTGTTTAGTTTGCTTCTCTATTTTTAAGGTTTGTTCTCTGTTACTTCTGCACTCTCTGTTGTTTGTGCAAGTGGTACTGTAGCTCTATAAAATAAATTAAATGAATATTACTTTTGGATCAGATTGCAGTTCTGTTGCTAAATGTGCAATAAGGATAACATTCTCCCATATTTTGTGTGACTAATTTATTCTCATTTTATTTTATTGTTTTAAGTCCATTACAAGATACTTAACACATAGAAATGAAACAATATTGCAAGGAAAGCTATAAGTTGGATAAAACAATTCCTGCTTACTGTAGTTTTATCTTACATGAAAAAGTAGCTTTCTACCTTCCAGTTATTGGAAGATGTTCACCATAAAGCTAATAATTATTCCTCTGGGAAAATGTAGAAAGGAATAATCATGATTTATATGTCCATATTATTGCATTCGTGGAAACCCTAAGGAGCTGATTGATTTTATACAATGCAAGAGTTTGCTGCACAATAATATACCGAGATTACTCACTGACACTAGCAGCTGTTTTCAGGTTGATGTCAGCAGATCTCCCAAACTGTATTCTCAGTACGTTGGCATCAGCAATCATAAATGCTTTCCTGTCAGCATTTTTTATTATTTCATAGAAAAATGTATTTAACGGCAAAGATAATGACACAAAACAGGATGGCTTCTCAAGGACGTACTGATTTGTATGGAGCACAGCCTACTGGCAAAGCTACATTGACCTGAGAACTGCACAGTCACGTTCTGTATCTATTGTAACAGACCATACCATGTTTGTTAGAGTATTGGTGTACATCTGAATTGATGTATAAATGGAATCCAGGACATACCTTGTAAACTATAGTTATAAGCAAAAACAGCATCATATTCATACCTGACCAGTTTATTTATAATTATCAGGGTTTTTTAAACAGAATTTCCCCAAATGCCCCTGCAGAATGTGAGAGGAGTTTCAGTGGAATCAATTTGTCCAATGTCACCACAACGTACAAAACTTAATGTGGAACACCTACGAAACATACCTGTTATGAACTTGGTAGGGCCACCTATTTCTCTCTTCAATCCAAAAGTTTATGTTAAGTCTTGGCTTCTTCTAGGAAGGCGCTGTGCTGAAGAAACTGCATGTCCTAAAAAAGAAAAGGTGCAACATGATGACTGTAAAAGATTGTGGGACATTTTATAATGTATTTCAGTTTCAGTAATATAATTTTTTTAAGGTTTTATTGAAAAATGTTTATACAGATGCAGCGGCCGTTATTCGAACATGTCACGCGTTGTATACCTCGGAGTACCCATGTCATGGCGCCTGATTTCTCCCAACCTTACAGCCTTAAGATACGTGTTGACTCATGTTTTTATCGAGTGCAGAAAATGACATTTTAGTGTTGTATGCAATACTGTCAAGAAACTCAAGTGGGCGGTCACAAGTCATTGTCTTAAAATTCTAACAGCAATTACAGTAAACCTGTCTTTTATTGCCGTACATTACTTCAAGTGTGTGTACTGTAATTGTAAATTTAATATTAATGTTACGAGTTCATACTGTATAGTGTACATGGGAAAGAAGTCCTTTCTGAGGATCCTTAGCCATACAAAAATCTTCTAATTGTAGAAGATTAAATATATGAGCACACGTAACAAAAAGTATTTTTAACAAATTAAGTGTTGTATTTGTACAGGTTAATAAAGGAAAAATGAATAATACAAAAATACAACGTCGCTTCTTCTTCCGAATGTAAAATATTTTTTGCGCGCATGCGTGTATGTCTAATTGGAACCTTGTTGAAACACATATGCGTGTCATCACATTTATGCGCATGCGTGTATGTCTTTGAACTACAAGTACAAGTATAATCCTGCACACCCGGATGAGTGTGATACTGTAAATCCTTCTTGGGGATTTGGCGAGAATGACTTCACATTCAATGTGAATTTCAAGTCTGAAAAAAAAGAGACATCCTTTTTTTTTCTCGACATGGGCTTATTGAAGGTCTGATTTTAATAAACCATTATATGAAGCATGTTTTTGATACTTTATCAATTTTTGCCATTCTTAACAATCACTTGCTTTTTAATTCGACTGTACTGTATACTCTACTGTATGAGGTGGCATACTGTAATTTTTATTTGGAGCTGGGGCGGTTCAAATGATAAAGATGAACTGATTCTGATGAACTGTTCAGAAGATTTCTTTGAACTAATAATCCTGCACACACACCCGGACTGGCAAAGCTACAGTAGTAGCACCTCCCTATCCCCTCCTCACAAAGCCTAACAAACAAAAGCTAATTCAACTGCTTATCGACACCTCCCCCAGAGCCATTCATAATGTTTCAGGCTTTGATGAACTGCGTAGAGTCTGGAGGCTGGTTTCACACACCCATGCTCACGTGTGATAAGTCCTTCTTCGGGATTTAGCGAGAATGACTTCACATTCAATGTGAATTTCAAGCCTGAAATAAAAACAAAGAGACATCCTTTTTTTTTCTGGACATGGGCTTATTGAAGGACTGATTTTAATAAACCATTATGTTAAGCATGTTTTTGATAATTGATCAATTTTTGCCATTCTTACAATCACTTGCTTTTTAATTCTAAATAAATTCTAAATTTTATTTTAAATCAAAGGATTCTGATGAACTGTTGGATAACTCTGTCACAGGACCCAATGCAATAATACGCACACTGATATAGATAACAGTTCACCGTATGCATATAAAAAAGAAATAACAATATAACACCCACACCAAATGGGCCACGCATGGCCGTAAACCCAAAGTGCCCCCCAACACAGTGTTCACACTCGGATGGGATATTCACCCAAAGTACTGAGGTGCCCCCGGGCACCCAACCACCCTGCGGTCCACAAGAGTCAACGCACCCGATGTGTGCGACAGCGCTGCCCACAACTATAGTGGGATCTGTTGGTGCACTTGAAGATGAAAAAAGGCAGTGCACTGTTTGTAATAAATGGAGGAGGCTAATGGTAGCAAAAACAACCTTTTAATAAATAAAAGGATCAAACATCACACCTGGGTCATCCAGAAAACGCTCACCTACGCGTTTCGGGCCGTGCGCCCTTTATCAAGGTGTATACAAAGTGAAAATACAGACAAATTTAAATACAGGCGCCGTTCGCGCCATGACAGTGATGTCACCGCTCGCATAGCCAAATGGAGCACTCCCCCTTCGTTACCCTGTCCTGATAGGACCAGAAGACCATAGAACAAGAATAAACGTTATCAGTTCCCCCAGAGACACTCAGGGAACAACCAAGGGTAAAGGAGCAAAGCTTCCGATTGGCCCAGAGTAATAAGCATTTGAACAGTAAAAAAAGAAAGACACATGACAAAAACAATATTAAAACCAAAATTAGCATAAAAAACTTGCAAAAAAAACGTCACCTACTACACTATGCCAATCCCTAAGTCTAACTAAATGAGTACTATACCTAAAAAATTATATAACAATATCCCTGTATACATATGTGAAAATATGAATATACATATTAAATAAAGAAAAAGGAAGCATGTGAGAACCACGCTATTGATAACCACACCATATGCTGTATTGACATATCCACCATTTAAGTGAATAGACCCTTCTACTCAAATTAACCAATCCAATATTAGTATAATCAATAAAATAAAATTAAGATGAAACAAAATACAAAAAAAAGCACCATGTCCCCTTCATCTGGTAATCCTATATACAGGTAAACCCCGTTATAACGCGTTCCTCGGGGTCCACCCCGAGACCACTGCGTTAGTAACGGGGTCGCGCAAAAACAAAATGGCCACCGCAAAAATTAGTTAGAACAGTGTTTCCCAAAGGCCTGAGTTCCTTTCCCCCCCGGCCAAAACCGCCACCCCCCGGCAGCATCGGCGCATCATCACCCTCCCCCCGCAGCACCCTTCACCCCGCGGGGCAAGAGATGGGAGCGGGGATGCCCCTCGGGTTCCCGCTTCCCCCTGTCACCGCGTGACAGCCCGCGGGGCAGGAGATGAGAGCGGGGATGTCCCTCCGGTCCCCGCTTCCCCCTGTCACCGCGTGACAGCCCGCGGGGCAGGAGATGGGAGCGGGGATGTCCCTCCGGTACCCGCTTCCCCCTGTCACCGCGTGACAGCCCGTGGGGCAGGAGATGGGAGCGGAGATGTCCCTTGGGTTCCCGCTTACCTCTGATCCCCCCCACGTGCCCGGTGCTCCAGCTGCCTGCATGGAGGTGGTAGCGGGGGGGTTTCTTCTCTCCACCGCTGTCCTTGGCGCTCCCGCTACCTGCGCAGGAGGAGGGGGGGGAGCGTGTGGTGGTGCTGGTCGCGGCCTTTCCTCTGTTCCGACCCCCCCCCCCGTCTGTGTAGAGTGAAAGAGTGTGTGTGTGTGTATATATGGGAGAGAAACTGTGTGTGTGTATATGGGGGTGTGTGTGTTTATGTGTATATGGGTGTGTGTGTATATATGGGTTTGTGTGTGTGTGTGTGTGTGTGTGTGTGTGTGTGTGTGTGTGTGTGTGTGTGTGTGTGTGTGTGTGTGTGTGTGTGTGTGTATGGGTGTGTATGTGTATATGTGTGTGTGTGTGTGTGTGTGTGTGTGTGTGTGTGTGTGTGTGTGTGTGTGTGTGTGTGTGTGTGTGTGTGTGTGTGTGTATATATAGGTGTGGGTGTGTGTGTGTATATGGATGTGTGTGTGTATATGGATGTGTGTGTGTGAGTGAGCGTGTGTGCAGTGAGCAGTGTGTGCAGTGAGCAGTGTGTGCAGTGACCAGTGTGTGCAGTGAGCAGTGTGTGCAGGCAGTGTGTGCAGTGTGCTGTGTGCAGTGTATGCAGTGAGAGTGTGTGCAGTGAGAGTGTGCAGTGAGTAGTGTGTGCAGTGAGCAGTGTGTGCAGTGAGCAGTGTGTGCAGGGAGTGTGTGCAGTGTGCTGTGTGCAGTGTGTACAGTGAGAGTGTGTGCAGTGAGCAGTGTGTGCAGTGAGCAGTGAGCAGTGTGTGCAGTGATCAGTGAGCAGTGTGTGCAGTGAGCAGTGTGTGCAGTGAGTGTGTGCAATGTGCTGTGTGCAGTGTGTGCAGTGAGAGTGTGTGCAGTGAGAGTGTGCAGTGAGCAGTGTGTGCAGTGAGCAGTGTGTGCAGGGAGTGTGTGCAGTGTGTGCAGTGAGAGTGGGTGCAGTGAGAGTGTGCAGTGAGTAGTGTGTGCAGTGAGCAGTGTGTGCAGTGAGCAGTGTGTGCAGGGAGTGTGTGCAGTGAGAGTGTGTGCAGTGAGAGTGTGCAGTGAGAGTGTGTGCAGTGTGCACTGTGCACAGTGAGCAGTGTGTGCAGTGAGCAGTGTGAGCAGTGTGTGCAGTGAGCAGTGTGTGTGTGTGCAGTGTGCAAAAAAAAATTAAATTTAATTTTTTTTTTTTTTTTTAAACGGGAGCCAAGTGAAAACCGCGTTAAAACCGATTCGTGTTATAACGGGTCGCGCTATAACGGGGTTTACCTGTATATACCATGTATTTTCTAGGAGAGGGGTAAAGTGGACAAGACTTACAGTAGATGTATAATTAAAGAACACACGGAATAATTTCAGAAAAAAAAGTGTAAGTGTAAAGAGAACATCAAAGACTATAATAAAAATGCATAACCTTATTTTGAAGTGTATATAATTAACCATATCCATACACTAAAGTATTAGCATGTTTGTGTAAACATATAGATATATGAAAATATTTAAAAAAAGATGTTCAAAACCACTTGAACAAGCAATACAGAAATAACTGTGACGTCATTCATATCACAATGAGACCTCATGCCATAGATAGGACATAAGTCATAGGTGTGATAATAAAAATAATTCCTAAACCTCATGTTGACCAATGATTCTAGGGCCTATATAGAGGATATTTAGGAATTATTTTATCTGAGAGCCTGCCTCTGAGACAGGAAGAGACTCCTTAGCACACATGTGAGCTGAACAAGGAGACAGACGTCTTGAGCCTGCCAGAAGAGACTGCACGCTGCCAGCAAGACACAGGGGAAAGTACTTCTAAACCTGGAGAACAAAAAAGCCTTCCCCTACAAGAGACAGATAAGACTTTCCTTTCTAAGACTTTTTGTATATCTGCACATTTCAAGATATATGTTTGGGGCTGGGAGACATGCTAATCTAAAGGGAGTTGTGGACTGCATAGGTTTAACTAGAAATACTCCCAAGTGGAACAGAAGCTTTGTTTGACCCCTTATTTGCATACGTTTGGATGTTTTCTTGTGTTAAAGAAACAGGCTCAATAAAAGCCGTATTTAATTTCACCTTAAAACTCTCCATTGCATACCTCTGCACATGTCCTCTTACAAATATGAACACACATTTTCTTCACTGGTGATGCAAACTAATACTATACTGTAGTTACAGTATTATACCTCTAGGTTACAAATCTACTGATGACTGCTTTGAAATGTAAAGGAAAAGATGATAACTGGGGGGAAACAGCAGGATGTAATCTAATAGCATATTTGCATCCCTGTAACAGATGGCAAAGTTCAAAGGAAACAAAGAAATAAATCAGTGAAATAACAGGAAAAATTGAAATACAGTACAAAACATTGTACTCAGCAAAGACTGTTTTGTGCTTTTACCACTGCATCTAAACTGATCATTCTTCATCATTTGCTAGTACAGAACTATTATCTCCACATGCACAATGATCCTGTTATTTCACTGAAGAGAAAGCACTAAAGGACATAAATGTAGCGTCCTTTCCCTCATCCCCTGGGAGATCTGTAGCTACGGTGTGTGTATGGTGCAATACCTGGTGGCCGCAGGGGGTCTGAGCCTCCGCAGCTGGGAGCCTGGGGTGTATCCTGGAATGAGGCTCAGTAGCACCTCCACCTGTGCGGGATTCTATTGTGTAGAATGACCCCGTCACAGGACACAATAAGAATATACACTTTGTAAAGCAGAACAGTTTACTATATACACTAATAAACTACAGCCTACCCACCAGGCCTCACACAGCCGTACCTCCCAATACTCCGCTCCTTCTCAATGTTGTCACCATTCCCCCAAAGTACCTAGGGGCCCTTGAGCACCCAACCAACCCGGTAACGATGGGATCCATGTATCCGGAGTGAGGAACCACAATGCCTCCGCCTCTACGTTGGGTGGGTCCCGCTGGTTTGTACCACCATGACAATGTCTCTGATGGTCTGGACCGCAGTCTGCAGTCACCGTGCGGTGTCTCACTGTGTCCCTGACACTGATAGTGTTAAGCGGCAATGTCCCTGTCTAAGGGCAAGTCACTATAGCAGCCACAAGCTCAGGGAGTTGGGGACTAACTGGGGGTATCTGGCCACAACCTACCCAGCTTCCTTGTCCCAGCTCCGACTGACTCGCGGTCCCAGCATGCACAAATATATCCAATTCTGTGCAAGGGAATTGAGCAGCCCTATTGGCTACAGCGCAACACCTGGTGCCTGGCCCCTGTGTATTATGGGGTTTGTAGTCTCCGCAGCCCTCTTCCTCTATTGGCCATCTTGCGCGCCTATCCCGCGCATGCGCAGCATCTGGCACATGCACGCACATCCATCATGGAGGCGCCCTGCAAAGGGAGCCGCCGGATCCTCCGGCGAGCCCGTCGCCACCACCACCCGCTGCAGCACTCAACCCCCACCGGCAGACGCCGCTTCACGCCACCCATAACACTCCCGGCACCCGACGGACAATGGGGTAGGAGAACCCAGGGAGGGGAACCCTGCTATAGAGATATAGAGAAAAATCCAGTGGGAGCTGATCTACCTGATTTTTGGATGACAAGCAGGAAGACTATCTTTTATCAGGCTAATGTTATAAATCCCATTAGTATCCCATTAGTATCTTGGGTGACCAGAGAAATCAAATTTCGAATTACTGTGAGATGCTTTGTCTCCTCAGACATGTTCTTTTGGACTCTCTTGAAATTGTTGTTGCGCTTTTCACCATAGCTATCTCAACAGTCCTGCCGATAGCAGATCCAATTTGGTTGGACACACTCTACTGTATGCTACTGTAGGTTGAAGAATAGTCCAAAATGGGAAACATTGGATTTAATATTAGGGGGTATTATAATATTAGCAGGTGTTAGATAACATTTAGAAACTTCTCATTTACAGAAGCTCATTAAAACTATTTTCAATCACATGCATTCTACTGGACCCTTTTATTTTGTATGATGTATATTTTATTCCACACATCAGCCACAGTTGCATTATATTTAGCAAATAAGTTAAGATGGTTAATGTATTTTTTGCAAGAAAAGGTGGGGCATGGATCTTAATCTCATAGATCTTTTCTAAATGCATTATAATATGTGCATCATGTAACTTCTTGCTTAAATTCTTCCATTTTTTCTAAAGTATGTTACCACTACCCATATTGTTTTGTGTCAAGTGGTACAGAATAGGTACAATATATTGTACTTTATATCACTTACACTGTGAGATACATATTCAAAGTGGTCCTGTCAATGTCAGTTTAACTTAATACAGTGCCTCTTTTTCCTTTACGTAGATCCCAGTTTGGCACAATTAGATGAAGCAGTACTTTATTGTTCAATTATTAATGCACTAACTGCAAGTAACCAAACAACCCCAATATCTAGACCAGAGGTGGTCAATCTTTTTTCAGGTGGGCCAATGTTTTGGGGGCTTTAGTGGTTAGGGGGTTAACTTTAGGGGTTTTAGCGTTTAGGGTAAGGGATTAAGGTTTTTAAGTTAGGGAGTAGTGTTAGTATGTAGGGTTAAGGTTAGGGGTTTTAGGGTAAGGGCTAAGATTAGAGACTTACCTTAGCACGAAGTGGCCGGCGGCTGAGTGTCCTTGCTGTAAGGTCAATAGCGGTGAAACGCCAGTGGAGATTTGGTTGCGGCAAACCGGTCGTGACTAAATGTCCTAGACCGCCAGCTCCCCTCTGATCCGGCTGCAGAGGGAGCTCTGACCTCCTAAATGTTGTTCTCGATTACAGGCGTGGTCTGGTGCAAGAAGAGGCCGATCTCCAGAGGTAACCTGGACCAACTCAAATGCCGATGCCCGTGGGCCATAGGTTGTCCACCCTTGGTCTAGACATTGTCCCAGCTTTGCTTTTACAACTACTATAGTTTGTTTGTATCCACTGCTGCTTTATCATAGCTGATTCTCCAGGTTAGTAAATCATTTCTTTTTTAACCATCTTTTTTTTCATTACCAGCAGCAAAATCCTATATCGAGAAGATACTGAATCCCACACAAATAGCCTGAACTTGAGAGCAATAGGTTGGATATGATGAGAAGGCAAATCCATAGCTTACAGTTGAAAAATGGCTTTAATTTCTTTAGTTTGCAGTTATTAGTTTTATGAACATAATACGGTGTTTTGGTACCTGCACAAGCCAAACAGCAGCGATGCATCTAACAAAAATACAATGAATCATTTCCCATTTCAAAGAAAAAGATTGTAACATTTTATAATAAGAAAGAGTGGTTTGAGTAAGGCCATTTCACATAACTTGCACGTTATGAGCTAGATCTTGCATTTTCATCCACAGAATTTGCGCGGTTTGAGCTATATTTTGCATAAGATGCTTAAACTTGAGGTCCATATCTACTAAGTGGCACTATGCCATAAGATACATTTTAGCGCCGGAAGACACCTTATTCCAGTGCTGGAAGATGTGGTTTTGCAGGGGTTCTCAACTCCGGTCCTCAAGACCCCCCAACAAGTCAGGTTTTAAGGATACCTCTGCTTCAGCACAGGTGGCTCAATCAGTGGCTCAGTCAATGACTGAAATATAAAAACATAGCAAACATGAAAAAAGCTTGACATGATTAAAGATGTGTGAGCTGCCCAGGATGGGGTTCACCGGATTTTCAGTAAAATGGTCAGAAATTTTGGGAACATTTCTAAAAGGATTTTTTTTTTGTTAAATAAGGGAGCGAAATTTTGGCTCCCCTCCCAACCCCCCAAATATAGACTTTGACGCATTTTTTTGTTAATTCTCTTTAACAATAAAAAGAAGCTACGTCACCTGACCTTGCACATCAGGGTCATATGAACCTGCAAATATGCCGTTTTTACCGTGGCAAAAAGTTTGCACATCACTGGTTCTGATTTCTCTCAGACAATGTTTCCAGATTGGTTTGCTCATAACCTGTACAACGTAATGTACTTACTCTTCCCCAAGGCACATGTACTGACACCCTCCCTTGTAAATGTCGAACTTTACTCCCCTCCCTCCCCTCCTGTTTCTCTCACACGGTGATGATAAAGGATGAGGTTGAGATATAATTTATAAATCAGCAGGTGGTACCTACACATCCGTTCTACTGCCCACATAGTAGATTCTCTGGTGAACTGAAACTGGTCTGCTCAAGTTAACATTGCAAACGCAATATTGGATAGCATGTCAAAAACAATTATCAATGTAGAGCTTGGAGCTTTCCTAAACATCTGGCAGCATTCCTGTTTTATTAATACAAAATGTATGTAATGAGCAAGCAAACACTGTCTGTGTCCTGTCCCCTGGGCACACTCTATCACACTATATCACCGGTTACCTAATGTGTGACATTCTGGGTGTTAACTTATGGTGGCATAAAACAAATACCTGTATTGAGTCTTTTTTTTTTGTTCTGTAATAAGCTTCTATTTTTATACAATGACATCCTTGGTGACTATAGATGTGCTAGTCATACTAATGACATGCAGATATTTTTGGCTCTTGTTCTAGTTAATGCACTATCATAAAAGGCATAATGCAGGTAGGATAATGCTCTGTAGAAGAGTAATACATTTTTAAGTAAAGTCTGGGTCCCCTATCCCCCCCCCCACCCCCCCGCGGTCCCTCGCTTACCTCCACTACAGCAGAGCATTGCGGCAGCTAGCAAAGGAGGCTCCCGGCGCCGCCATCTTGAATATGGTTGCACATGCGCAGTGCAGTCACGCATGGGCAGAGAGCAGCTGAAGGGCGGCCATTACCTGGATAGGGCTCCACAGGGACAACAGTCCCCATAATGCACCAGGACTGCTTTACCACATGTTACACCTCTGCAAATAGGGCGCAAGCATTCCCTTGCAGAAGGGAATAGATACATATTGCACACTAGGTGAAAGCCAGTCGCAGCTGGGATGAGGAAATGGTAGGCTGTGTAGGTGCAGGGCATCTGTGACCCCTGCACTAGGCCAGAGATCCCCTTAAGCCCCAGTTAGGCTCGACTCCCCTTGTGGTCACTGCTGGGACAGGCCCGGTAGTTAGGGACACTGCCCCTGTATTACCAGTGTGAGGGACACAGCCAGGATGTGGCGGCGAACTGGAGATCTGGTGGTCTGGGACCAGATCACCGCACTGAGAAAGAGAGAGACTCTAAAGGTGGGACACCACCCAATGCGGAGGCAGACTCGTCGCTGACGACGATGGCGTGTGACCAGACGACCCCTTATCTATAGACGGCGCTACCGGGTGCTGGAGTACCTGGTAGATATCAACAAGTGCACCAACTTTACACACGGTAGTTGTGGGCAGCGCTGTCTCACACATTTGGATGGGTTGCTGCTTGTGGACACCAGGGTGGTTGGGTGCCCAAGGGCCTTCAGTACTTTAGGGGATAATCCATCAGGTATGGACATTGAGTTGGAGGACACTGCGAGGGTACGACCGTGTGAGGCTTAGTTGGTGGGGACGGTATATTGTTATTATTCTTATGCATACAGTAAACTGTTATTTTATTTAGTGTGTGTATTATTGTATTGGGTCCTGCCACATGGTTATCCAACATAGTAGGATCCCATGCAGGAGGAGGCGCTGTCACCAAAAGGATCAGACACACCTCCGACTCCCAGCAGCGGAGGCTCAGACCTCCTGTGAATCACAGGTAACGCACCACACACCGTAGCCGCCATATCTCCCAGGGGGTGGGGAAAGTGCGCTAAATAAGTTTTGTTTTATTGTAGCTCAAGGCAACGTTAAAAAAACAGGGAAGTGTTTTACAAGCCGGGACCCAGTAAGCAATGCTGCTGGGAAATATCTAGGCTACAGTAATACTTTAATTGAACTATCACCAATGTGGAAATTATATTTGTTGTAATTAAACAGCAGTTCATGTGTGAGGGTCATGCTTGGAAAATGAATGTTTTGCCCAGTACATTGAAACATTGTGCGTTTTACAACACTGCTTATTAAAACAAAAAGCTGCTGCTAATGCTCTGCAAGCATGACCCATTTTGGCGATAGAGAGTGGATTTTCTAACTTGATATTCATGTGTTTTTTTAAATATAGCATGGGTTATGTCGAGTAGTGAGTGGCAAGGGAGTGACAGACATCACTCCTGATGTACAGTAATGCATAAATATATATTGGTGCAAAGGGAACAGTAGAAGAACACCTTATAACCCCTCAAGACTAAACTATATAGATAGGAGGTTCCACGTACTCATCACGTAAAGAATCAAGTCAAAAGTGTAACCAACAAAACATTTTTACTATGAATAACAAACACATACAATGTGTACATAATTAGTGTGAGCAATAAAGTAGAAAAACACAAAAACACAGAAACAATGCGTTGAAAAATGGTGTAACCCCTGGAGGAGTAAGTGGACGCTGCCTATAATATGTATAGGTTAGGCCTCGGATATAGGTGTCGCGCGCACGCACCAGCTGCAGAGGCCATTCATGGCCTTATATCAGTAACCTCTCAGTAAATATCAGAAGGTCTTAGGGCCTCATGCACTAAGCGCCGAAAAAATGCTTTCGGCAAGTGTTCCCAATAGGCATGATTTTGGCGATTTTTTCTAAATGTCGCCCTTGCCGATGCTTCTCCCCACCGACCCGCCAACTTTGAGTTGGCGGGACGAATTGCCGAAAAAATGGCTTTTCGAGAGTGCCGATCAGCTCCAATAAGCACCGAAAACATGATCGGGGCTACTAGAATACAGCCGATTTTAAAAAGTGGTGAAAGGTGCCGAAAAGTGGCTTATTAGCAGCCGGCTGCCGATAATTTTTTATCAGGAAGAAAAAATGCCGATTTTGGCCACTTATCAGCGCTTACTGAATTGCAAAGGCTTTTTTTGGCGATAAAACGCTTTTCGGCGCTTAGTGCATAGAGCCCTTAGGGGCCTATGCAGAGAGTAGCGCTAGAATAAATTGGAGAGTTTAAGAAAAAGTAGCTTTAATGGAGAGTTTTTTTCTCCATATGCAGAAATGGGTGAAATTCGCAATTTATGGCATGAATGCGTGTGGCGAGTTTAAAAGGGAGAGATGCGCGCTGCAGAAAAGTGAGAGAAAAAAATCGCGCATTTTTTTTTTCCCTATGGCCGGCGAGCTCCAGCTTCTTACCAACTTTTTTTGGCGGAGGTAATTGTAGAAAATCGCTCCATTTTCTTGGCGCGAACAGCCGCTAGATGGCGATCGCGCCTTTCTGAATTCGGATATTTTTAACACTGGCGAGATGTAGGTTCTCGCCAGCCGCGCGGCGAGATTCAGAAATAGAAAAAAAAATGGCGCGTTTTTCGTACCTCGCCATTTTCTGCTGTTTTCTGCGCGAATTTCTCAAAAAAATGGCGAGATTTACTTTAGCGCTGCTCTCTGCATGAGGCCCTTAGTCTCTGCAAAAATGCTAAAAATAGAACCTAAGAATAACACAGTTCCTGATTTTTTAGAACTACAGTAAAGCAAAAATCTTTATTCCATATAATCAATAAGGGGGAAGAAAACAACACCAGAAAGCAAAAATTAGGAGGAAAAAGAGTATAAGCAAAACCTGCCAAACAAATCACAAAAGATAGTCAATCGGTAAGGGGCGCAATGTTTCAGCATGATAACCATTTCTTCTTCCCCATTCTCATGCAAAAATAACCAAAAACTTGGTACTTCCCTTTATCCAGATTTTCAGATTTGTTCCACCAAAGTGTCCAAATGTTCAACTTGTGGTAACTTCACTAAAGATCTTACTGAATGGCTTGTATTCTGCGCTCCGATTCACATGTTGGATGAGGTGCATCCTCTTTATAGCAGCAAGGCGTCTGATGTCACTCGTAAATGCAAGAGTTCCTCCTCCCAGTTACCAGAGCCGGTGAGGGTCAAAAACAAATCGCTATGTGGGATCAACGGTGCACAGTAGGCACAATTATGGTTATCATGACCAGCAGAACAGATGAAGCAAACTCCAGAAACAATTGAATGATACTCAGTGTAAACATATAAAAGAGAGACACGTTAATAAAAGAAGCACACACATCATGAAGTGCAGCAACCAGGTACAGTGGCGAGAAAAAGTTTGTGAACCCCCTTAACATTTTCACATATTTTACATATGTCAAACCTAAAATGTTATTAGATCTTAATCTAAGTCCTAATAATAGATAAAGAAAACCTGATCAAACAAATATCACAAAAACATGATATTTTTCAACAATTATTTATCCACAAATGATTCAACATTCAATATCCATGTGTGAAAAAGTATCTGAACCTCTAGATACAGTATCCCAGCAATGACTTTAACTAAGCGTTTCCTGTAACTGCTGATTAGTCTCTCAGTCTCTCACATCGGTTTTGAAGAATGTGAGCACATCCCTCCTTACAGAACTATTTAAACTCAGTAACATTTGAAGCTTCCTTGCATGGACAGCTCGCTTCAGTCCTTCCCCAACATTTCAATGGGGTTTAGGTCCGGTCCTTGACTTGGCCATTCTAAAATGCGGAATTTCCTTTTGTAGATTTGCTTGCATGTTTAGGATCATTGTCTTGCTGCATGACCCATTTTCGCTTCAGCTCACAGATGGACGGACCTGACATTCTTCTCTAGAATCTTCTGATACAATGCAGAATTCATGTTGTGACAATAATGGCAAGCCATGTAGGTCCTGAGGAGGCAATGCAGCCCAAAACATCACACTCCTTCTACCATGCTTAACGGTTGGGATAAGGTTCTTCTGTTTGAACACAGTGTTTGGTTTTCACCAAACATAATCTCATGGAGGCCCAAAAGTTCTACCTTTGACTCATCTGTCCAGAGAACATGGTTCCAGAAGCCTTGTGGATCATCTATGTGTTCTTTGCGAACTTCAGACGGTCAGCAATGTTCTTTTTAGGGAGCAGTGCTTTCCGCCTGGTTATCCTTCCAGGAACACCATTCTTGTTCATTCTTTTTCTGATAGTCAAGTCATGAACACTCACATTAGCCAAGGCGAACGTGGCCTGAAGATCCTTGGATGTTACTCTGTGTTTTTTTTGTGACTTCCTGGATGATTGGCCAGTTTGTTCTTGGAAAGATTTTGGTAGGACAACCGCTCCTGGCTAGAATGACTGTGGTCTTGTAGTGGTATGGCCACGGCAGGCTACAACAGATTAATATCTTCCTAACACTACACCTCCCCCTGCTCGCAATTACATACCTAAGAGGCTAGCTTTTGCCAAGCAACCAATTGACATCATCACAAAGGGCAGGGGGCACGTGTTACAGAAACCAATCTAATTTGTTGCCACTAGCACATAGAAATAGATGGGGTGGTTATGCCATCCATGGGGAGGGTGGCATGGGTCAACCCTCATGCAATGTCTTACTAGCCTCTTAGGTAGGTAAGGGGGCAGGTTAGGAAGGTATTAAACCCTGGTTCCTGTGCTTTGCATGGTCAGCCTCAGACACCAATGGAGCTCATGTACAGTATTTTCTTCTATATGGTTTGTAATAACTCTGTCTTATTACATTACCCAGTGATAGAAATATATGAGATTCTCCTCCCCCATTACATCGCTAGTGGTAATTAACTCCTATTTATCTATGAAGTTAATTACCTCATAACTATCACCATTTTCTGATCTCACCCAGTATATTTTTACAGGAATGTTAAAGACATAGGAAATAATATTGCAGTATTTTTTTTCATCACGTGCAATATTAACTGTACTTTAACCGTGTTTAATGACCCCAGGCCAATGTGCATTGCAAATTCCCCAGAAATTACTAATAGGGGACACTCACACGGAGGTGCACCAATTTGCTTCATATTCTTCCCTTTTCATGAAATTCTGGTGAATGTTGCACTTATTTTTGGCAAACTCCCGAGCAATGTAAAGTTTCGTGAAAATTCTCACAAAACACCAGATTTAAGGGGGAGAAAAGCAAAAAATAGTTGAGAAGCAAATTTGAAGACATTTCACATTTGCATAATTTTTACATCTCTGTATAAAGGTGTACTCTAAGTACAACACATGATTCACAGTTAGTGATTTCTGGCAATATTTCATACATCTAAGGTAATGGAGGGCCCGCCCACTCAACCAGGGTAGCAATCAGTGTAATTGATAATAGCACAGAAGAGGTGTATCTCTACACAGACGGAGAGAGACTAGAAAACGCAATAACATGCACTCTCTGGACAGCCTGGACTATATGAAAACTACTCAGTGGTAGATGTATGTGTAGAGACTAGTTTGAGGAAAAACACCACTGTGTGATACTGTATGTCAGGATATATACTGTAGAGTCTCCCCACAGAAAATAGACTGAATGTGTTCTGAACAGGATTAAAATGAAACTTTAATGGTATAAACTAAGTAAAATAAATGGGGCAGGTAAAAATAAACCATGAAAATGGTAATAAAATCCACTACGAAATAAACAGGCTAATCCTAGCAAGTGTATATCAGAGGACAGACACACCTGATGGCTGAGAAAAGACTCACTGACCCTTGTATATTGGTATTGGTAGTAGGGGGAGGTCTGTACCCTAATTAGCTATGTCTAGGGCCTAGGTGGAATAGAACGCAAGAGTTCTAGAATTCTGGTTGCACTGCCAAAGGTTTCATATCACAGTAGGAGATTTGTGGCAATGTTCCATATCACAGTTAGTTATTTCTGGCAAAGACACATTTACTTACTTGCCTCAGTCACTTGAAATGGGACGATTTCTTACTTCTTGGATAACCACAAAGGGAATAGTATGAAACAGAAGTGACATACTGTATATTTGCATTACGATCAATTTTGGTATTTACTTTTAATACATATGAAAAATTCATGAAATGTGTGCCAGTTTCTTAGTACTTACCTGAATATAAAGGCTCAAGCTATTTTTCGAGAGAGAGAGACAGAATTGGAATGGCTGCCAAAACATGCCAACACATAACAACCTATTCATTAAACAATTATTTTCAGGTGGATTTACATCTCATTGTATTTATTAAGTCCCTATCGCATGTTCAAACTCTACGAAAAGGCCATTCTTGATGCATTTTGGTTCCGACAATGCAATTACTTGCGATCCACAAAATGTTGCATGCAAATGAGTCAAACTCACAAAATGACATATTTATGGGCTTTTCATTAAGCTGCCAGTTTGCAGCTCACCCAGAAAATCAAACACAGAAATCTGACCTCTTTCAGGTAGGATTTTTTATTTATACATTTTTTTTACCAGGAAGTAATACATTGAGCGTTACCTCTCATTTTCAAGTATGTCCTGGCACAGAGTTATAAAAATACATGGTTACGGTAAAAGAACGAGGTTATACAGTCATTTCACAGGCATTTCATGAACAGATAAAGTTGGAAAATTGGGTACAATGGATAAAAGAGCTGTTGAGTTTCAGATTGAAATAGAGCAGCTTTAACATCAGCGAATGGCAGCAAATGGCTAACACCCTTTAGCTGTCCTTCGGGTGCGCCGAAAGCTGTCCACCTTTGGGGCAATGCAGATGTACACTGGGGGTGTTGAGATTCAATGCAGCTGTGAACACAAAGTTCTTTGTCTTCTTGGCTCATTAACATTCCAGTGGGTGGGGTTGACGTTCCACAAAGAACAAGCAAATGTTAGCCCTTAGCACGCAGGTCCTATGCAGAGGGGAGCAGCTCTTGGGGGGCCCCATCAAGGTGTCTGCCTTTGAGGCAACGCAGATGTACACTGGGGGTGTTGAGATTCAAAATAGGGCTTTTGCTGCAGATGAAAGAGAGAGAAAGACCCTGACAAGAGCAAATATGCCGAAAGTCAGAAAATACAAACATATATGCTGTCACACCACATAAAATCACCATATTTAAACATTACCCAGAAACCTGCATGCAAACCAAATACAAATGGTCTAATAAATATCAAAGAAATATAATTTTGACTAATACCACTAGAGAGGCAGAGAAAGAGAGTGATAAGCTAAAGGGCTTTATGAAAGGGTTCTCGGCTAACCCAATAGTGTAGACACACAATCTATATTAGATATATAATAGCTCATTTATTGAATGCACTCTAAAGACGTTTCTCGCAAAAGCCAAATTCTAGTGAATTTCTTTCCGAAAGATATTTCTCCCTACGATTAGTCCAGTGAACATGAACGTAACTACCATTACTGTTTTGTTTAAAGTTACTGTGATTTGTTTTGATGTAATGTCTTTTAGTGAATGTTCCCCCTAAAAAGCCCATTTCCTTTCTAATTGTAATTGTAATGCTGTACACCTTACTGTATATCACCTGTGCATTCAATATCCCTTTTCCAACATCTATCATTCCCTTATACATTACGTTACTGGGCTTTGATTTGCCTGCACCTCAACTGCTTGGAATTTACTCCATGCATCTTTTACCTATGTATGGCCTCCCAAATCCTAACATAGTACTCCCTTCCTGGCAATTTCTTTAACCTGATTATTTCCTAATCTTTTCCATATAATGTCTCGCTCAGTCAATATGTATTGCAGGGCCGTTCAGCATGAAGGGGGTTAAAGAAAGGGTTGTATTTTAATATTTTTGTATCATTAGAATCCTCTTCTGTTTGTCACAGTGTGTTCTCTGTATTTCACACAAAAGCATTTAGATCTGACTCATAGTGTTGGCCTTTCTGTACGTGCATCTGTTCCCATTTTTCTAGGCTTTTCACTGGTTGATTATTCAACATTTATTCTGAACTTTACATCTGAAAAGATGCCAGAAATTTGCAGACACTTTGCCTTAGTAGAGGATTTCTAAATGTGAAAGACATCTGTAAAAAGGATTACGTTCCATTTTTTAATTCATCCTACAAAGCAAACTTTTCGGTATGTGGTCGCTGCAACCAATTTTGAATGAATTACAGTGTAATGAATTGTAGGCCTCTCGGCATTGAAGTTAGTATAAACACAATGTAACATATTTATTAAGATATTTTTTTTTTAAATGATGAAAGTCTCACATGTGGGATTGTATCATCCCCTCTTATAATTAGGTTTATTTGTGATGGTGCTACACAGACTTTTTATATAACATTTGTGCTCACTCTAATTACTCACTTTGACTCGGCTCTTCTTTGCTCTTTCCTAATTCCCTATCACTCCACAGGGTTCCAGCTTTCTAGTTGGAAATTTGTGTATTTACTTGACTAATATAGCTCTGTGAAGGTTATTATAAGCTATAAGAGTATTAACTCTGAGAAGAGACATTTCTTTGTGTCCTCTTGAATGAACATAAGAGCAACAATACAGAATGTCTGGTAATACGTAACTGTCATTACCATTTTATTCCCCCCCCTCCCCCCTTTAAAGTACTGGTATAAGAATCAGCAAACAAAATGTACCTGACTCATATGATTTTAAAAAAAATGATGTTATGATCTCAAATGTTAGTTTTCAATAACATCAATCAATATCATTTATTTATAATGTGCCAACACATTCTGTAACATTACAGTAGGGTCAGAGGATGAAAAACAATACAATATCAAACATTAACATACATTGGCCCCAAGGAGCTTACACTCTATAAGGATAGATGTGGAAACATAGGGTTCAGGGGGATAAGAAGGTTGGTGTGTTTAGGATTGTGACAGAGCAGCTGTGACAGCAGCAAATGTCTGACTACCTTTGGCTGCCCTTCAGCTGCTGCCTTTGCTGTGACTCAGTGTTATAATCTTCAAGAGATTCTGAGGCAAAGTGATATTACTGTAGCTGCACAAACAGACACCCATAGCAGAGATGCAGGGGGAGGTGCAGATGACCTCCAGGTCTTGGACGTTGTGTCTGTCTTTTCCTGATGATGTTAACCCTGTCCATGCTGGCTTAGTGGACATGAGAAATTAAGGAGAAGCATAGTGGGGAGACTCTCCTTGGTTGCCGCCTTTGCTGTGACTCAGGTGTTACAGTATCATCTCCAAGAGAGTCTGAGGTCAATTAAATGTTTGTCAACACAGGATATTGAAACCAAAAAGATTATATCAATAAACAAGGTGCAACAAAATGTTATAAATTCAAATCAACTATCTCAGATGAAGTTTTTACTATAAAACCTTTCTTGAATTGAAAAAAGAACATACAGGCATACCCCGGTTTAAGGACACTCACTTTAAGTACACTCGCGAGTAAGGACATATCGCCCAATAGGCAACAGCAGCTCGCGCATGCGCCTGTCAGAACGTCCTGAACAGCAATACCGGCTCCCTACCTGTACCGAAGCTGTGCGCAAGCGGGGAGACTATAGAGCCTGTTACAAATGCGTTATTTACATCAGTTATTGTATTGTATTGTATGTCTTTATTTATATAGCGCCATTAATGTACATAGCGCTTCACAGCAGTAATACATGTGGTAATCCAATAAATAACAGATAATATAAATAACAGATCATGGGAATAAGTGCTTTAGACATTAAGGAAGAGGAGTCCCTGCTCCGAGGAGCTTACAGTCTAATTGGTAGATAGGGAGAACGTACAGAGACAGTAGGAGGGAGTTCTGGTAAGTGCATCTGCAGGGGGCCAAGCTTTATGTGCCATGTGTTCAGAATAGCCACAGTGCTATTCATATGCTTCTTTAAGCAAGTGTGTCTTAAGGTGGGTCTTAAAGGTGGATAGAGAGGGTGCTAGTCGGGTACTGAGGGGAAGGGCATTCCAGAGGTGAGGGGCAGTCAATGAAAAAGGTTTAAGGCGGGAGAGGGCTTTAGATACAAAGGGGGTAGAAAGAAGACATCCTTGAGAAGAACGCAAGAGTCTGGATGGTGCATAACGAGAAATTAGGGCTGAGATGTAAGGAGGGGCAGAAGAGTGTAAAGCTTTAAAAGTGAGGAGAAGAATGGAGTGTGAGATGCGGGATTTGATCGGAAGCCAGGAGAGGGAATTCATGAGGGGAGATGCTGAGACAGATCTAGGAAAGAGTAGAGTGATTCAGGCAGCAGCGTTAAGGATAGATTGTAGGGGAGACAGGTGAGCGGCAGGAAGGCCGGACAGCAGGAGGTTACAGTAATCAAGACGGGAGAGAATGAGGGCCTGAGTCAGAGTTTTAGCAGTCGAGCAACAGAGGAAAGGGCGTATCTTTGTTATATTGCGGAGGAAAAAGCGACAGGTTTTAGAAATGTTTTGAATGTGAGGGGCAAATGTGAGAGAGGAGTCGAGTGTGACCCCAAGGCAGCGTGCTTGGGCTACTGGGTGAATGATCGTAGTTCCAACAGTAATGTGGAAGGAGGTAGTAGGGCCAGGTTTGGGAGGAAGTATGAGGAGCTCTGTTTTAGCCATGTTGAGTTTAAGGCGGCGGAGGGCCATCCAGGATGATATAGCAGAGAGACATTCAGAAACTTTGGTTTGTACAGTAGGTGTAAGGTCGGGTGTTGAGAAATATATTTGTGTGTCGTCAGCATAGAGGTGATAATTAAACCCAAAAGATGTTATTAGGTCACCTAGAGAGAGTGTATACAGAGAAAAGAGAAGAGGTCCCAGGACAGAGCCCTGGGGTACCCCCACAGAGAGATCAATAGAGGAGGAGGAGGTATTAGCAGAAGAGACACTGAAAGTACGATGGGAGAGGTAGGATGAGATCCAGGATAGAGCTTTGTTCCGAATGCCAAGAGTATGGAGAATGTGAAGGAGAAGAGGGTGGTCCACGGTGTCAAATGCTGCAGAGAGGTCGAGTAATATGAGCAGAGTGTAATGACCTCTGTCTTTGGCATCATGGAGGTCGTCAGTTATTTTAGTGAGGGCTGTTTCCGTGGAGTGAGCATTACGGAAGCCAGATTGTAGAGGGTCTAGGAGAGAATAGGTTTTGAGAAAATGGAGCAAGCGAGCGAATACAAGACGTTCAAGGAGTTTAGAGGCAAAAGGCAGGAGGGAGACAGGCCGATAGTTAGAAAGACAGGTAGGGTCAAGCTTGCTGTTTTTGAGTAATGGTATGACTGTTGCATGTTTGAAGGAGGATGGAAAGGTTCCAGAGCAGAGGGAGGAGTTAAAAATGTGCGTGAGCGTAGGGATTATAGTAGGAGCAAGAGGTTTTAGGAGATGGGAGGGAATGGGGTCAAGAGGGCAAGTGGTAGAGGGAGAAGAGGCGATCAACAGCGACACATCCTCCTCTGAGACAGTGGAAAAAGAGTCAAGGAAGGCAAGAGGAGAGTTAGGAAGAAGTGTAGGATGGGAGGAAGAAACAGAGGGGATGTTCTGACGTATGGATTCCACCTTTTCCTTAAAATAGTCAGCAAAGTCCTGAGCGGAGATGGAGGAAAGAGAGGCAGCTGAGGGTGGTTTGAGTAGAGTATCAAAGACAGAGAACAGTCGGCGTGGGTTAGACTTGTGCATGTTGATTAGTGAAGAAAAGTAGGCTTGTTTAGCTTGCGAGTGGGCACAGTTGAAACAGGATAGCATAAATTTGTTATGCCCGTATATGACGATTGCAGTACAGTACATGCATCGATAAGTGGGGAAAAGGTAGTGCTTCACTTTAAGTACATTTTCGCTTTACATACATGCTCTGGACCCATTGCGTACGTTAATGCGGGGTATGCCTATATAGGGGCCTATTCTATAAGCCTCGATCAGCCACTTGTCGAGGCCTTTTCGGCCAAAATGCTTACTGCTATTCAGTATGCCTCGATAAGTGGGCGATAAAGGCATGAATCGTCCTGTTTTTCATTAAAAAAAAAATCGCCGGGTGAGCCGATAAGCCATTTATCGGCAGGTTCTGAAACTCGTGCAATTCTAGTAGCCTCGATTAGTTTATCGAGGATAATCGCGGCTCTAGAATGGCCAATTTTTCCCAAAATCCTCACGCCAGGAAAAGTGGCGTGAGGCTGGAGAGAAGCTGCTGAGAGGCGGCGAGAGAGGACTTAGGGGAAAAAATGCATTTTTCCTACATCAGATTGATGCCGGGAGTCTCCATAGCTGATATCCATTAATATCAGCATCGAAGGCCCTCGGCATGAATCCCATGCAATAAAAATGCATTTACAGGCAACTTCATTACCTTAGCGGCTAGCCACTAAGGCCATGAAGGTGTTAACTACCTGTGCCATGTTTATTGTGGGTAGCGGGGGTGGTTGAAGGTGGTATTTGGCCCTTGGTGGGGGTTTATATTATATATTTATATATAAAGTATCATTTATATTTATATATATTCACTCATATTTATATATCTTGCTTCACTTATACTGTATGTAATCATATTTTTACACTTCAATAGCCATCAACTGATTTACTATCAAATAAGAGCGCCCTCGAGTTAAGTTATTTGTCGTTATAATTCCAACAACTGTAGCAGAAAGGTGAAGATTATTCTTGCTGTTAATATTTAAGATGCATTACAATTCAGAAGCAGGGAAGACTGTGAGTAAGGTTGCTGTATTTATAACACATTAGTGTTTTAAGATACTACTGTATATGCAACAGTGAGATTTCCTGTAGTACACTGGTGAACATTAAACCTTGGCTTCTTAACATTACATCTACCCCAAGGGCCTCCAGCTGTTCTAGAGAATTTGTGGGGAAAGGGAGTTCTGGCATCAAGATGGATTTTTAAATATTTTTTATATGAATTTATTTTTAATGTTATACATTGCCGTTAATAAATGTTAATGATTATTTTTTCCACAGAAACACCCACGGTGCAGCATATCTGTAACCCCTTAATGGCTTGGTGAGAAGACACGTTTCATTAAGATAACTTAAATGTTTGTTGAGTTGCCCCAACGTGCCTTCTGCAAAGCATTGTCTGAAACCCGGATCATGTCTATTAGCAGAAACAAAGCACTTTACGGGCACTTACAAATTGCAGCTGCATGAAGGTATCTTGTGGTCCCAGAAGAAATGATGTTGTCTTCGTCTCCATTTAGTAAATCTCTCCCAATGTGCATGTGACTATGGTGAGGATGCAGCATATGTTGTGCTACCTCTTCCCAACCTATCAATACATACTGTACAACCCTTTGCCAGCCTGCATTACTATTTTATTTGCTTTTCTGCTGCCAAATAATAAAATGATGAATAAGATCACAGGTTGGACCTATTCCACGATTCTGTAGTGGTTTCTAGGACTGTTTACGTAGGTCTCCTGGAATCCAAATTAGTGCAAAACCACCACCATACTTATCCTGAAAAGAATCCCATTTCAAGCAATTCAATTTCAAGTTTTTCCCACAAACAAAATCTCAATTCTCCCAAAGACAAAAATTGAACTGTTTATTGCCGGAACTTGCCTCAAGCTACATGCAATATGTCATCTTTTTGTAAAACAAAAATCTATCTTCTTTACCGAACTGGAAGTTTGAACAATACTGTAGAAATCAACTGGATGACTTATTGTTGTACAATAGTTTCGGTTCATGTTTTTTTTGTTTTTTTAAAGAAAATGGGAAGTGGCACCAGTGACTTTTGTTTCCATTTAACCCCACTGCTTCTTTTGTTATCAACATCTATTTTTAGCCTCCCACAACAAACTGCTTATAATGTGTTAAAATCAGCCATTAGCCAACCTCCAGTAATTTTTATTAAAGCAATTTATTTACAAGGAGGGAGAAACTGAGCACTGGTCGGTAGGTGAGGGAGTCTGGACACATCTGTAGGCGAGGGAGCCTGAAACTACTGTAAATCAAAAGGTGTAGCTTGTTATCTATTTAATTTTTCAGAATTTCCCCCCCCCCCCAGCATATTATTATCATCGTTTATTTGTAAAGCGTGACACAATGGGGTGTACAGTTACTGTTTGTATATTACATAAACAGTTACAGTCCGTACAAGGGAGGAAAACAGTCACAAACAAATACAAAGAGGTAATGAGGGCCCTGCTCGTGACGTCTTATAATCTAGAGTGAGTGAGGGACAATATTGAAACAATAAGGTAAAGGCAGGGTGTGGATCAGGTTAGAATATGACCCAGTCTGACAGCTGAAGCCATTAAGGGTTTTTTTCTGGGTGGGGATATTACATAGGGTGGAGATTGGTCCAGTCAGACAGTTGGTCCATATAAAGTTGAAGAGGAGGGGGAAGTTGGATCTTAGAAGTATGGTAAATAGGCTTCCTTGAAAAGGTAAGTTTTCAGGAAGTTTTCAAACATCTAAGGGCTGGGGGAGAGTCTGATGGTACATGGTTGGGAAGTCCAGAGAGAGTGGGTAGCACAGGAGATGTCTTGCAGGCAGGAGTGAGAAGAGGTAATAAGGTGGGAGGAAAAGCAAATGTCATAGGCATCATCTAGGGGGCATTTACAGTAGGTATGTGTCATGGAAGACTAATCATTTACATCTTTTTATCAGGATCATACCTTGAGCAAAACAGGTAAAGTGAAATAAATTGTGATTTATTCGCAGGAAAAGGCATACATACCATGATACACAAACTACATAAGAAGAGAAACACTTACTTGGGAACTGGGGTAAAAAAACTAGACATTCCTAGCTGTATGGCACTCTAAACAAGAGTCTTTCTTTGACCAGGACTTAGCCCAAAATGTCATGGAACTCAAATCGGCATGAAATTCCAGGTGCCTCTGCTCCCTTCTCTCTGGAGGACTTGCTTTTGCTTGACTGGGACTTAGCTCCAAACATCCTGGAACTAAAATTGGCTTGAAATCCCAGCCGTGACTGCTACGTTTGTTTTTGAGAACTTGGTCCCCAAAAGCTGGGCTTAGAAAATTTTCTGGGTTGGTTTTTCTGAAGCCAATGCCTTGCTATTTGCGCAAGAGCATATTTTTCCACATTCAAAAACCCTGCCGCTGTTTTGGCGCTTGAGAATCTGCCGGCTGATTGGCTGAGAGGTTTCTTATAGCATTTTGGAGTTCATTCACAGAATACTACAGCCAATCACAGCGAAGCGGTAAAGCGGGGATTCTGAATCTTCCAAGGGAAAGGCGCAAGTTTGCCACATAGTCCCTAGCTATTCAGATGTCACCCGCTGAGTCGGGCTCCTCCACGTCTGGTGGGGAAAATGGTAGTCCGGGCGACTTCCATTCATCCCAGGACGTGGCTACTTGAGCCCTTCCCTGTTACCCAGATGGTCTTCACACATTAGGCATCCTCTGGTGGCTTTCATGTCCGATGTCTGAGCAGACTTACTGGCACCAAGTTGGTAGCCCAGTGGCCTGTCAGAACATTGGTTCTGAAAGTCCCAACTCATAATATCGTGCACAACAGTACATACACTATTAAACAACTGTTAATAAAATATACTTTAAATATCCTAAGTCTCTGGTTATGGGGAATAGAATAGAAAGCTGCACTTTATTTTCTACTAGCCTATATTCCCCACACACTATAAAATAGACTTGGACTGGACTTTAAAAATTCCCTCAAAACCTTCTATATGGTTGGAGCACCCCAGAACCTCTATACCGGTTCTGAGTTACCTGGGCATTAACTGGATATCGCCCTTAAACTAGGGACCCCTCATTGTTACCGGGATACTTTGTATCCCTATGCCCCATTTACCTTCCTGGGCTATGCTGAAGCAGGGAACTCTAGCGGTGAGTCGCGCAAGCATTTAAAAGGGGAGATATTGTCGGGACAATGTGCCAATATTTATCCGGGAATCAAGCATGAGTCCCGGGTACATTTTTGGGTTATCCATCAACTCTGGACCCGGACTACCTAGACACATTCTGACAACACTCTCTACGCCAAACTTCCCTTGAAACTCCTACCCTTGCAATCCCTGCTTGCTGGCATCCCTGGAAAGGCAAAAACAAAAAAATTCTATTCAACCCCAATACAGGCATACCCCGCATTAACGTACGCAATGGGACCGGAGCATGTATGTAAAGCGAAAATGTACTTAAAGTGAAGCACTCCCTTTTCCCCCACTTATCGATGCATGTACTGTACTGCAATCGTTACATACGTGTATAACTGATGTAAATAACGCATATGTAACAGGCTCTATAGTCTCCCCGCTTGCTCACAGCTTTGGTACAGGTAGGGAGCCGGTATTGCTGTTCAGGACATGCTGACAGGCGCATGCGTGAGCTGCTGTTTGCCTATTGAGCGATATGTACTTACTCGCGAGTGTACTTAAAGTGAGTGTCCTTAAACCGGGGTATGCCTGTACATGGTAACCAAACGGACTTAACCTTTAATTGAGAACCTTGTTACCCCCTCACCATCACAGTATGTACAGAGGCGGCTGACCTGAGTCTAAATCGGCTAGCTCTGCGGCTCTCAGATAATCCCGGTCAGGTGCGTTTTTTGCCCGGAGTGAATTGCGTTATTTTAGCGCTCGTGATATTAGGATTTTATTCTCGCTGTCGCAATACTGCAATGCCGTGTACAAACTCAGGGGGGCGTTTGCGAGCTGTTGTCTTGGAAGTCTAATACCTTCGCGGTTCAGCCTACGTCAGTACACAGTCTGTGTGTGCGCGCGCAGTAATTGTAAATTTGCATATTTAAAGTATACATGCATTTGCAGTGCTGTACTGTACAGTATGTCTCATTTGAAAATTGTTGAAACGCATAGGTGTGTACAGTACTGTAATAGTGTTACATTTCGGCATATACAGCGCTCTCCCCTCGCTCAGGATAATTAACTGCACTGCAGGGTATTTCAACGTCTTATCTTCTTTGCAATGCAGTACATCTCTCCCACACCATTCCTTTGAATGTGTGTCTGGTCTCAATCACATTCCTGCTTGACAGCAGGTGATTACTGCGCATGCGCCTGTAACTTCGCCCACCATTGCTTGCTTGAGTGAGTGACCAAAAAAAACAAACATTTTTTTTATTCTAATTTTTTTACTCTACAAGCCTGCAAAAACCATCTTGATACTGTATTACGATATTCAATCTGTGCTGTAGCTTTTGACTGCGACCCTGTGCGTTTGACTGCACATGGTTGATTTCTGTGCTTTTTACGTACTGTATTTGGGGGTGTAGGGATCATATTATTATGATGAACTGTCTTTTGAAATTAAAGTACAGTATGTCATTATCTTTGAACTTCATGCAGCTGTACCCTGTAGCCCCCTCCTTGACATTTTGTTCTTAATCCGTCCATAGCCGAGCTAAAAAGCCTCACTGCACCTGCGTATAGTCCTTTTTGAGATGGGAGCTAGCTGATTACTGCGCATGACTCACCCAACCCCCCCTCCACAAAGTCATTAATTTTCTGAAGCTTGACATTGTGTTCTTAATCCGTCCATAGCTGAGCGTCACCTCACTGCGCCTGCGTGGAATCCTCTTTGAGATGGGAGCTAGCTGATTACTGCGCATGACTCACCCAACCACCCCCCCCCCCCAACCCTTGTTCGCTTTGGAAAATCCCTTCTCAAATTTGAAATGTAAATCTGATTTGCCCAGCATTGTGAGAATTGAGAGTTAAAAAAACCATTAACTGATTCATGTTGTTTTGTCATTCATTATTTTTCTTTGGTGTACTGCAGGTGTGTGTGTGTGTGTGTGGGGGGGGGGGTGTTGTCAATGATTATGATTAGCAGGAATGTAAATAAATATTTTTTATCAGGAATATAAAAATAATCATGAATAATACATAATGCAGTCTTTATTAAGTTCTTCTGGCAGATTGAAATTGGATAAACATTTAGAAAACATTTGTAAAACATGGAGAAAAATGAATTATGCACATTTATAATAATATTATTTAATAATATATAATGTATAATATATATATATAGTAATATGATTTTTTCCGTCTTTATCTTCTTCCTCATTCTGTGTACAGTACAGTAGTTCATTGAGAGAGGAGAGGTTTTGTGTACATCATTACTGCTGTTTATATACTGTACACTTGACTGTACAAACAGATTAAACTACACACAACACCCCCCGTCCCCCCAGGCCATCCTTTTTTCCTGAAAAGACAAGAAAACAAAAAATTAGTGCAGTTATGTGCGTACTGTATTATGGCATTGTGTGATGTGTAGTACTACTGTAGATGGCTGGTGCTGCTTTCTCTAGAAAGAAAAAAATTGAGCAGTTAGTAGGCAGTTAGTACTGTCAAACTAGTCTATACTTGAACTACTGTATACTCTGACTACTGTTAAATACTATGTAACCAGATGGCTGGTACTGCTCTCTCTGGAAAGAAAAAAATTGAGCAGTTACTGTACTGTAGGTGCATACTGTATTATGGCATTGTGTATGCAGTTAGTACTGTCAAACTAGTTTATACTGTAACTACTGTATACTCTGACTATTAGGAAAGAAAAAATCTGTGCCATACTTACTGTACCTGTATCATACTGTACTTACAATACTATAGTACAGTACTACTTTCCTGATGCTTGCCCATTATGCGCAATCAAAATGGGCAACACAGTCGCAATATGGTCTATATATTTATTGCAGCGTTCCACGGTGAGTACATCGTTCCAAAAACTCAGTATGCCTTTCGCCAACTCATCCTTTTTGGAGGGTTTCACCACTTTCCAGATATGGTCCTTCAGCTGATGCCAGACCATTTCGATCTGGGATTGAAGTCAGGCGATCTGTCATTGGAAAAAAAGGACAATTAGTTTAAGAGATACAGTACACAGTAAAAACAGTGGGGAAAAAATGAGACACGGTTACCGCACTTACTCCGCTGGCGTCTTCACCCAGTTGATACCGCGCTCAAGGATATGCTCTTTTGTCGCGGTGTGCTTCGGATCGTTGTCCTGATAGAAACGGTGACCATCCGGGAACTCGCGTGTGATGTATTCCCCTATCTCAGGCACAATTTTGTCTTGGAAGAAAGCTTTATTCATGATTCCTATAACAAGAAAAGAAAAGTGCTCAAAAAACTGCACACTAGTACAGTACAGTGCATAAGGCTACATTATATTTGATATAGTTTACCTTCAAAGATGACAATGCATCCTGGTCCACGCCTATAGATGGCACCCCACACATGCATCTTCACTGGGTGTTTTGGCCGCGGCTTCATAGATATGCGACCTTTTTTCTGGAATGCAAAGGTGGCAAATCGCTCCATCTATACAGTAGACTCGTCAGTGAAAATGCAATCCTGGAAAGTTTCCCCAATGTCGATCCATGCCTAGGCCTGGACCACTCTTTTGATTTTGTTTGCGTCCCTTATCATGGGGTACACTCTGTAATGACAAGGAATAAATCATTTTAGCGGTACAGTACAGTTTCCTAAACAACACTTTTACCTCCTGTACTGTCCAGTACTAACCTCACACGTCCATATTTCCATCCAATTCTGCGTTTCATCTTCTTTTTGCTGGTATCGGATACAATAAGATTGTGAGTTTCCTGCAGAGTGTATTTGACCCTTAATGCACTCCTCTCATCATTCTCCTCACTTATTTTGTCTACCAGAAGAGTTGTCTCCCTACAATGTAAAGAAAAACAATCCGGTAAGTTACAGTGCAGTAGGCCACAAGCACAGCATTACAGTATTACAGCACAGTTCTACTGTATCAATATGCAGCAATATAAAAAATATATATACAGGCATACCCCGTATTAACGTACGCAATGGGACCGGAGCATGTACGTAAAGCGAAAATGTACTTAAAGTGAAGCACTACCTTTTTCCCACTTATCAATGCATGTACTGTACTGCAATCGTCATATACGTGCATAACTGATGTAAATAACGCATTTGTAACAGGCTCTATAGTCTCCCCGCTTGCGCACAGCTTCGATACAGGTAGGGAGCCGGTATTGCTGTTCAGGACGTTCTGACAGGCGCATGCGCAAGCTTCTGTTTGCCTATTGGGCGATATGTCCTTACTCGCAAGTGTACTTAAAGTGAGTGTCCTTAAACCGGGGTATGCCTGTACTGTTGTAATATAAATAAAATTTGAAATAACAAAAATATTTCAGACAGTAGATTGTTCTATTAATATGCAGCAATATAAAAAATATATACTGTTGTAATATAAATATAAATATAAAATATATTTATACAGTTGTAATATAAATATAAAAAATATATACTGTTGTAATATAAATAAAAATATAAAAAATATATATACTGTTGTAATATAAATATAAAAAATATATATACTTTTGTAATATAAATATAAAAAATATATATACTGTTGTAATATAAATATAAATATAAAAAAATTATATACTGTTGTAATATAAATATAAATATAAAAAATATAGATACTGTTGTAATATAAATATAAAAAATATATACACTGTTGTAATATAAATATAAAATATATATACTGTTGTAATATAAATATTAAAAAAATATATACTGTTGTAATATAAATATAAATATAAAAAATATATATACTGTTATAATTTAAATATAAATATAAAAAATATATATTCAGTTGTAAAATAAATCTACCGAAATAACAAAAATATTAGATACAGTTCTATAGATCTACAGTACAATATTTTATATGAAAATAAAAATTAAGTTGTATAAATATACTTACGCGTTAGTTACCCTTGGTGCCCTTTTGCGTTCTCTGGTTTTTCCGTGTGCATGATAGCTCACGGTGGTTGCTGGCACAACGATGCCAGAAGTAGCTAACCAGCGTTGGATAGCAGCAATTCGGTGTCCGCTCGTGTACATCTCCTTAATTCGCATGCTGAGCTCCTTGGAAATCTTTTTAACGGGCATCGAGTAGAAAGAAATACAAACACAAGAATGTATATTCGATGTTTAGTCGATGTGTATCCAATGTGCAGTGAATCCACAAAATGGATGGTGTATTTATACGGTAATGACTCACATTAGAGTACGCCCACTTTCAACACCTGTACCTCGCCGCCATGCATAAAAGGTTACACACTTTGCATAGCCCACCACTCGATGATCTTTATCTGAACTTTCCCTTGTCCAGATACTGCATTATGCCATCTGCTTCCATGGATCAACCCCGATTCTACGGACGCAGGAACCCACTCGCCCCTGCCGTGCCTGTCATGCAGAAAAAGCGAAAGGCGGTTGCCGTTTCCACGCCAAGGCCAAAGCAACAGGCTAAGGCCAATAAAGAAAACCTTCTGCTGACCCCAAAGGCTAAGGGTTTTAATAGACGTCAGCCTTATTATGTCAAGAAGAAATACGGTGATGTACTCTCAACGCAAAACAAATGGCAGCCAACCCATCGAACCCGCAGACCACTTCCTCCCATATGCTTCGACGACTCTGCCGCTGCTGTCCCGGAAATCTTCAGCCCGTCTTCTCCACTCCTCGTCCTCGACGCTGCCACCGCCCTCCCGGAAACCCACAGGCCATCTTCTCCAGTTCTATTCGACGACGCTGCCGCTGGTGCCTCTGAAATCCACGGGTCACTTTCTCCTTTGCGCTTAGACGACTCTGCCGCTTCTCGCCCGGAAATCCAGAGGTCACTTTCTCCATCCCTCTTCGATGACGCTTATCCTCTATCGGATATTCACAGGTCACCTCCTCCACCCTTCTTCGACGAAGCTGCCGCTTCTCTCCATGGAACCCCCATCTCATCCTCCGTAGCACCAATCCACCCAGATGTCCACACGCCATGCACAAGAAGCAGCTCATTAGACCGGATGCTGAATGGGATAAGTGTGGATATCCCCATGGACTCCATTATGCTTACAAAGATAGATCTGCTTCTGGAGACCATGCTAAATATGGAGCAACGGATGCTACGTATGGATCAACGGATGGATCAACAGATGGAGAAGATAGAGGCTTACATAGCGAGGATACATCATTTGCTCGGTGTTCATGCCCCTGTTTCCCCGACGCCGGAGCAGGAGGGTGGCATGGATGTGATGAATGGGAGCATCGACACCTTTCCATCACCAAGCGCACCCCCTCAACCAGAAGATTTAGTGTACATCTATGCCATTGAGGAGGACATGACAACCCCGTCAAGACCACGCCAGGAGACAACACGGCGACCAAGACAGGAGGAAAGCTTCCTCCCAGACAATCTACTCTCGCCCGCCGCCACAAGCACACCCGCTCACAGAAGACCTACATTCGCTAGCATCGATACGGTGCCCAACATCACCCTGCGCGATCTGCCACCAGCGCTCAGGGAGAAGTATAGAGTGATGAGTGCTGGTGCACCCCACAAGTATGCCTTGTTCATTTTTAAGCACCATGTGTCCTACTTGTTGTACTGCGACTGGGCCTTCAAAGTGAACTACAAAGGAAATCGCCTAAAAAAGGCACTTCCTGACAATTTAAGAAAGACCATTCTGGAGGAATTGCACCACTTTTATTCAATTACAGATCCTGTAATGAAAAGCGTTCGAGACTGCATTAATGGCGTTTTGCGCCATGCAAGGCATCGGCCATGGAAGGACAATCTGGTGGGATGCGCATTTGAGTGAGTGTTCAACTGTTGAAAATGTTTGTTAAATGTTTTGTTCCAGTCCCCGAGGGCTGCAAACAGGCCCGGTTTTCAAGGTTGTCCTGAAAACCAGGCCTGTTTGCTGCCCTCGAGGACTGTAGTGGTGCAGGCCTGACTGACTGTTCTGCACACCATCCCACTGCAAATGTTTTGACTTGCCGTTCTTGTGTAAAGGAGATGTTCCGTTTTGTATATTTTATGAATAAAGAATTTTTTTTAATCACAGGTAAGACCATACTGTTGTGCTGAACTGTACTGTACATGTTTTGACCTGCTGTACTTAAATAAAGGAGATGTTGTTGTGTATTTTTTAACTTGTATTTATACAGAAATGTTTTAACTTGCTGTACACACACACATGACCTGCACAGTTCCAGTACCCCAAGGCCCGCAAACAGGCCCGGTTTTCAAAGGTTACCCTGAAATCTGGGCCTGTTTGCTGCCCTCAAGGACTGTAGTGGTGCAGGCCTGACTGACTGTTCTGCACACCATCCCACTGTAAATGTTTTGACTTGCCGTTCTTTAATAAAGGAGATGTTGCGTTTTGTATATTTTATGAATAAAGAATTTTTTTTATAACATGTGACTGTAAACCATACTGACTGACTGTAAATGTTTTTACTTTCTGTAAATAAATGTTTTCACTAGCAGTAAACCATACACCTGTTGATGTTTTGAATTGCTGTGCACTTAATGTTTTTACATTGTACAGTATTTGTAAATAAATGTTTTTGTACTTACTCCACCAATAAAAGAACATGTTGAATTGTTTTAAATTGTTCCATTGGCTCCTTTGATACTGTAACAAAATACAGTGTTTCTAAAATGTACACTACTGTTCAGGCATACTGTACTGTATACTGTAGGCATGCTCAGTACTGCACATCACAAGAGTATTAAAAAAAAATAGAAGACACAAACAGGTACTGTACTGTACAGTATGTACTGGTACTGTATAGAAGACACATACTGTATGTACTGTAATACATGTAGAATAAATGCATACTTTTTATTTTTTCTGGTTTATTACACAGTATACTGTTTATAAAAAAGTATTGTATACTGTACGGCCGGAAAACATCAGCATACTGTTTCAGGCACAGTATTCTATCCTAATCAATAACAATGGCCACTAAACTGTAAACTCCGGTACGTGGGTTTTTATATCCGATTCAGCAATGTGCAGGCATTGTTACACAAAGCGATATTATCCATCGAAATCCCTCCATTAGCTTTTTTCTTTTCTGAGGAAAAACAAAAAGAAAAGTTTTACTGTAATGGTCAGCCCCCTAAAGAAGTTCCCAGCCAGTCCCACCAATAATTTTCTTGGGGGGGCGTCTCCTGTTCACATGCGCATGCGCCTACCGTCGATGTGATGACACGCATATGCGTTTCAAGAAGGTTCCAATGTGCATGCGCCTAGCGTTCCACCAATTGTTCAGTATCTGTAGTACTGTAGAAGCCGCTCAGCCAATGATATTGCTTACAGGAGAATCGCTTGACTTTTGAATCGAATCGCACCAATATTGATATTGTCAAAATAAAATAAACACAGAAAATAATACGGCAACAATACTCACCATAGAATTTCCCATTCAGCTGGTGCCGGCGCCGGGCCACTGCCAGTCCAGTATTCTTGATCATACACGTTGATAGTTGGCAGCGGGACTACTACACCTGTAATCAGCTGATGAGGCTGGAAATCGCTTAGGTACATGCAAGCTTGCTCGAAACTGCCCGCGAAATCCGACTCAGGCTTGCTGGACAGACAGCAAGAGTTGTCACTGACGGTGGGACCGTTATTGGAAGCCGGTGCTGGTGCTGGCGCATTGCTTGGCAGCGACTGTCGTTTCTTAGTTGGTTTTAACACGACCTTTCACCTTTTGCCATCTGCATGATCATAGATACAGGAAAAAGCCGGTGATACACACCAATACCCTCCAATAAATTGTGGATCAATACGATAAAAACATGGATCGCTACATAACCTTTTCCTTATTGCACGCTTCCACACATGAGGAGCTGGCGAAAATTTGTAAAAGTCATAGTTTTCGATAAAATACTGATAAATTTGAACAACTGTTGCCATCTTATCATCTGTTGCATTAATCGCGGCCCATATCAAATACGCGTACGTTCTGTCGGGTTTTTGGAAAACGGGCTGCACTTGAACACTCATGGCGGCGGGTCTCTTGAGAATTACAGAAACTGGTCTTTGTCTTTCTTTAATATGAAAAGCCTAAATTGATACATTATTGTAACCTCTTCCTTCAGTCTCAAGGCCAATTTACAATAGCACACTGTGGTACCTTTTTTAAACGAAACACCTGCAAGTCGACACATTACTGAAGTGCATGCGCATTACAATTCATGAATACCTGCCATCTGGTGGACACGCGAAGAATTGCAACCTATTAAATCCGAACCATTCTCAATAAACGCATCAACCGCGCGTCAACCGCGCATGACCCGCGCATGACCCGTGGCTGAGAACGCAACATGAATGCAGCATGCTCCCAGTGAAGTGCATGGCATTCGAGAAAAAAGCCAGGAAAAAAGTGGCGATGTTTTAGAATAAAATGGGCAATTTGAGCAATCTCAAATTAAGATTATTTCCCCTTTCCACTGCCACTGCTACACAACACTCAGCCTCACTGTCAACCATACCACAATCTCCTAACATCTCAATCCCGCTGTCTAGGGGTCATCTTTGACTCTGATCTCTCCTTGATTCCTCACATTCAGTCCCTCACATAGTCCTGCCACCTCCTGACGCGGGACCGGGGGAAAGCGGGGGGGGGGAGCGGGAACATGAGGGGGCATCCCCCGCTCCCATCACCCGGCGCGCTCTCTGACGCGGGACCGGGGGGAAGCGGGGGGGGGAAGCGGGGACATGCGGGGGCATCCCCCGCTCCCATCACCCGCTGTGCTCTCTGACACGGGACCGGGGGGAAGCGGGGACATGAGGGGGCATCCCCCGCTCCCATCACCCGCCGTGCTCTCTGACACGGGACCGGGGGAAGCGGGGACACAAAGCCTGGGAGCGCGCGCCAATCATCTGTCAGGTAGGGGGAGTTTTTTTTTTTTTCAGCCAGCGCGAGCAGGGAAATTTCAGCGCGAGCAGGGAAAATTTAAAAAACAAAACACGTGCGCTGCTTGGGCCAATAGTTACTCGCCCTGGGGTTAAATTCACCCGCCCCGGGCGAGTAAATGTATAGGATTGTCGAACACTGTACACTGGCGACACACTTTATTCGAGCTTGGCTAGTCCCACGAATTCGGGTATACCCGGGTGTATTGAGGTTTGTGACTGTTTTCTGCCCGAGTGCATTGAGTTATTTTCCAAGCAGGGATTGAAGCATTTTATTCCCGCTGGCTGCAATACTGCACAGTATATATATATATACTGCATTACAATTCATGAATTTATGCCATCTGGTAGACACGCGAAGCATTGCAGCCTATTAAATCCTAATCATTATCATTTAACAGATCAGCCGCCCATCAGCCAGGCATGAACCCAGGCTGGGAAGGCAAATGCAACGGGGCTTGTCAGAGGTGAGGAGTGGCGCATTCCAGGTATCTGCCAGGTACATACCGGGTATTTGCTCGAATAAAGTGTGTCGGTGCAGTATATATATATATATATATATATATATATATATATATATATATATATATATATATATATATACATATACATATACATATACACATATACACATATATGATATGTTTTTTGTTGCCTTTTTCACCCACCATAACTTAAAAAGTGATGGTAAACCCTATAGTCTTGAAAATGCAAAGCCAGCAGTACAACCAACTTTACACTGATGATACCCAGTAAGGTTGAAACATCTGTGAAGGGTTTCTCTGGCTTTGCATCTGATTCCCATGCTGTGCTTTAAAGCTGTGTTAACCGCGAGCATTAGCTTATATGGGCTCCATGTAACAATCGTTTTTCAGACAAAAGGTGACACATTGTGTGCTAATTTGCATGTCATTTCCCAGAATCCCTTGCTGCAGTGGAAGCACTGTATGCTGGGGATAATGGTGAAAGGCAGGGTTGCAGACCTGCTTAAGACATCTGAATGTGCTCACAAGTGATCTTTTCATTTGCTATATGCAATACGGTGGAGGTTTCTTTTGCCTTTTTCACCCACCATGACTTAAAACGTGATGTGATATATATATATATATATATATATATTGTGATGCCCACACAATGTTGCAGTCTCTTTTAGTCCCAGATTAAGGCAGGAGACGTAGTATTTCTCTATACAGGTTTTATTTACAGTCCTTCATTCTTAGGGGAGCTCATCCCCACGAGAGCTCAAAGAATCTCTCATCTGTAATTCCAATGTTAAGGACAGGACATCCCTGTTTGAGCACGGTCTCACGTCCTTCCTTCCTCTCCTGGGATTAAGTACCCAGGCAGTCCCAGCAGACTCTGCGACCACCGACCAGCGGGTCTAGGGGACTGTGCCAGCTATAAAATACAATAGAAAAATAGAGCACAAAAGTGTGTAGAGGTATCAAATGTAAAACTATTTTATTAAAACAGGGCAAGCAAATACCCAGATATATTGATATATTACGAAGATAAAAAACAATTGTAAAATACAATATAAAGGAAACAAATGTTGCCAGTCATATGCTGTAATTCAGTGAAAAGAATAGATGTTTGCTGAGGCATAACTGCCAAGTAATAGGAGAGGTGGCAGATAAATGTCCAGGTACATATCACAAAGTCCAAAACACAAGGTGAGTGAGGAATATGATATAACAATCCCGTGATTGAGTTCCCACGCTCTGATTGGCTACCGTACCATTTGAGGGCGGCCATGTTTGTTTGGGTGACATCATCTTAAAGGCAAAGGAAGCACAGCCATTCTGATTGGCTGGCATCATTGACTTTAAATGACGTCATCATTTATTTATTTTTCCCGACAAAATCACATGGTTTTCACGGCCCAATCAGGACCGTGGGAACCATATGACGAAAATGTGACGTCATAGGCCTATAAAAGCCTATTTCGTCTCATTTTGAAGCCAGACGCCGAGGAGGAAGGACCTCCCGAAGAAGAAGAACAGCAGGGCGTGGCCAATGAAGATAAGAAGACCCGGAAGAAGATAGAAGAAGACGGAGAAGATACAGATGAAGACCCCCGCTATGGATTACAAATAGAAGAAAGAAGACACAGACACTTTTGGATTTGTAAGTGTTTTTTTTTTATGGTTACCTGGTTCCTGTTGTTGGATTATATCTTCGAGACATCCGGTTCAATGGGATTCGGTGAGTGGTTCATCTAATGGTAAGTAAACAAAAGAAATGTATGTTATTTTACTTTTACAGGTTTTTTGGAATTTTTTTCATCTCATCCATTTTTTTTTTTAATTCCATTTATTGGCCCTGAATTTATGTATGTCACTGGATATACATACGTACAGGGATAGTCACTGGATGTTTTGTATGTTTATTTTTAATGTTATTTAATTGTTTTTTATGCTCTTTTATTGCACCTGTATGAATGTATGTAAACTATAGATGGACATACTTACAGGTATAATAAAAACTTGTTTGCCTAATGTTTGCTTGCCTTGTTTTGATGTTTTTTAAATTGTAATTTGCTGCTTTGCGTAAAAATGTGTTTGTCATGTACATTTTATTTTTACAAATGTTATTTTAAAGGCTGTTTGGTATAGATTATTTAATTGGCTTATTTTTGGAAGTTAGATTTAGTCACATGGTGGTTACTTTGACATAGATTATTTTTCTGAATGGTTTGTTTTCAGGATTTGAACTGTGTAATTGATTTTGATTGTAATTGATTTGAGATTGGATAAATTAATCGATGGTAATTTAATTATGTTGATTTGCTTTGTTTTTATTTAATGATTGGATTTATATCTTGTTTGGAATAGTTTATTTGATTTTGAGCATTGCTTGGCAAAGTATACATGATGCACATATTAATTGTATCATGTACACATTGTCAAATTGAGTGTTTTAATTTGCATTTATTAGATATTGATTTGGCTTGGTGCTGTTTGATATTGGGAGATATTTGTATCTCTGTATGTATATCCTTAACCATTCATTTGTATATTGGTTATTCATGCATATATATATTACATATTATATATTATTTATTCATTTGTACAGTGCTTCATCATGTATATATATATATATATATATATATATATATATATATATATATATATATATATATATATATATATATATATATGCATGATGAAGCACTGTACAAATGAATGGGTGAAGGGTGGGTATCATGGCAGGGTGGCTTAACCCCTTAATTACATTTGTGGTTATGAACCGATAAGGTGATTAAGGGGTTACGTTGTATCACAATGTATTTGCTATGTATTTATTTGGCTACGGAGGTCAGAGGGTACTTGCTGATGGAGGTGATTGATATTGCTGAGGTTAGTAGAGCTGTATTTATTTTATTAGGGTAGTTAATGTGTTTAATAATGGACAAATAATCTATTATCCATATGTGGATAGTGGTTATTTTGCCCATTACTGTACTGTATGTGTGTTTGGTGGCAGGGGGGTATTTATGTATTTAAATGTATTGGACAGGTTTATTTTTTTGACATACAGGGTTGGTTCCTTAGGTCTGCGGGGACCTCTGGAGACCACCTGAGGTCGCCTCGGACTTTCCACGGGTACCAAGCTGCGGACTCACGGGGGACACATGCAGGGAAGAACCGGTGGCCCCACATCTCCTGTGGGGGCACTGTGGACCCATAAGGACCACCCGAGGGCCCCCAGACCCCCGTGGGAACCACCTGAGGACCCTCAGACACCTGTGGGGCTGACCCGGGGACCCCCAGACACCCGCAGAGACCACCTGGAGGCCCACGGCGCCTGATGGGGACCACCCATAGGCCTCCAGACCCTGTTTGAAACCTTTTGCTGGGCCACTGTGAGGTCTACGGACACCCGCCAGGGCCACCGGGACTCCCGTGGGCCTGGGGTATTAACCCTGTATGTCAAAGAATAAATCATGTTGTATGGGGGGGCACAGGGGGTGGGTTATATATTATTTATTAAATACAGTAATGTTTATTGTGGGGCTGTGTATTGTTTTGATTGTGGAGGTGGGGGAAGGGGTTATTGTCCCCGAGCCTGGGTAGGTCTAATTTATAAATTAGACAATATAATTAAAATAATAATTTATAAATGATTATTTTAATGTAATAATTTATCAATTTATCAATTATACCATATCATACAGGAATTGAACCCAGGCCCTTCCATTTGCTGGTTAAGGTTTCTACCTCTATACCACAGGAGCTGTGTGATGTCACAAACATCTAGGAATAAACATAATATTTGCATTGACATGTACTCTGTGGCAATGTGCTGTAGAGGATAAATATATTTATAGGTTATGTTTTGTCATACCAAGCCTATGGTGTAGAGGTAAGAGGTAAGGTATTGGTATGACAAGGTCCTGCGTTCGAACCCTGCATGTGTTTTATACAAAATGTACAGTGGCGACACTGTTTATTCTAATACGGCCGTAACCGCAGTGTGGGGGAAATTTTCGGCTAGCCGGCGGCTCGTTTGGGGCTTTCCCTGGCGTGACCGGCGCGTCACCCTGGCGCCGGTCACGCGTTCCTGGGTTCCCCGGCATCCCCTAAGGCTGCAGAGGCAGCAGGGGAAGGGGGAAGCTGTGCAAAGCTGCGCGCAGGCAGGGGGAGCAGGGGAGGGGTTCGGGGGAGGGGAGCATTTTTATTAAACGCGCGGGAAGGGGAAGATGCGGCTCGCTCGCGGCTCCGTTGTGGCGCCAGCCGGACTCCTGCTGAAAAAAGCCCCGTTCATAATGGGCAAATGTGAGAATAAACTGTGTCGGTGCAGTATTAATGTTCAATTTGTATGTGTCCGGTAGTCAATAAAGCATTAAGCATTAAGCATTGAATGTTTAAAAAAAAAAAAAAAAATGACGCAGCACACAACGGGAGAGAACAGCAGAGAGAGACGTAATGTAATGGAGATGATGAGAGAGCAGCACATGTACACAGCCCTATGAAGTGAGGAGAGAGATCTATATGACGGAAATGTGGGATTTCAAATCGGGAGCCATGCTCAGACTGCGTTATAAGCGGATGTTATAACGGATTGTGCTATAATGGGGTTGAGCTGTACTGAAGCTCCCATTTAACTGTGCATGCAATGTCTTGTATATAATGTATACCTTGTTCATTTATGTAACTGTATTTGTAACCATGTATTATTTTGTTTTACTCTGTGCCCAGGACATACTTGAAAACGAGAGGTAACTCTCAATGTATTACTTCCTGGTAAAATATTTTATAAATAAATAAATAAATTTATTCTTTAACAAGCACATTTGCTTATTCTCATTTAAAATGGTCCCAAACTGCAATGAACACTCGGCATACATACATGGTTCTCACCAAGGCTCCATCTTATGACCTCTTGGTGCTTTGTCACTGGATTTGCTTGTTATAAAAATAAATTGATAAGATTTGACTGGAATGCTCTTTTTCTCAATAGTTTACATCTTTAGCTCTATGTACTGTATACTAGAAATTGTCAATCTTTAACACACACATTTACTTGAACACTTAAAAAGAAATGGGATAAACAAGACCAAACTTTCATTTATTTCTTTTGACATTGCCAGATTTCTGGATTTAGTTTTTCTTAATACTTGCTTATGATAAACTAAGTGTAATTGACGAAGGTGGATTATAAAATCTATGTTTTCATCCAAGGGTGTATAATCTTGCTGAAAAAACAAACAAAAAAACATTTCCTCTTTTTGCCTTTTTCTAAGATGTTAATTGTATATACACTTTTCCTGCTGTTTCCGAATCTCTCCCATTGGACCACTTAGATTGTAAATAAGAGCGAGGATCCAATTTTCTTTCTGTTTACCTTCATGTTCCTTCATGTTTGATTATCTTATCTCTATATTATACTTCACTGGCTCCAGATGTAGCTACACAGGGTTCCTCTTTTTTATTAGCCTCTGAAATCTGAGGAGCGTGAGTTGTAGTAAATTCTGTTACATAGGTACATAGTAGATGAGGTTGAAAAAAGACATAGGTCCATCAAGTTCAACCTATGCTAAATTTAGACAACAGATACTTTATCCTATATCTATATGTAGCGGTCATGTAAAATGCCTACAGTCATCTCTCCTGCTGGCAGCAAGGCCTGGTAAGTGTGGGCATGCCAGCAGTAATCATGGAGGTTTTCCCTCACACCCTGGTGGGGTGCCCTGTGTATGGATGGGACTGGTCACATGCTCTGACTCCATGGTTAGTGATGTCAGAGGTGTGTCAGCCTCAGAAGTTACATAAGGCACAGCACTGTGTCAAAGAGTTAGTTCTGTCAGCGTTCAAGGCGAGTACAGTTGCTGGAAAGTTCTTGCAAGGTTCAGGAAGGAGTTCAAGTTCTGCAGAGTGTTAGTTATGTTCTAGTAACTCCATGGGAGACTGTGTCCAGGGACCTGGCACAGGGCAGTGATTCCTGCGGGAATAGTGAATCCCTCATCTAGGTGACATACCTATCAAAGGGGAGCACGGGCGAGATGATCGGCTAAATACACCCCATTGTGGAGGGCAGCTATGCCCACCGTGACAATAAAGATGGAGCTGATCAGAGAAACCCCTGTGTGTGAGAGTCCAATGATTGCACAGGAGGTTGCACCACCGAGGAGTTCCTCGTCAGGATCATCCCCATGCGGACGCAGGGGCCCTGGTGAGGTGGAGGCGCTGCACTGGAAATAGGTGAGATTCAGCACACTACCTCAGCTGCCTGTCTGGACGGGTTCTCCCCACACACCATCATGCGGGAGACTCAGGAGTCCTGTAGCCAACAGGTGCACCATCAGGCATATCTACACTGTAATGGGGGCCGGTTAGACCACAGGGGCCAATGTGAGATTGGGTGGGTCAGGCCGGGCCAGAAACACCGTTACATATACTTACTTATTGATCCAGAGGAAGGCAAACAAAAAACCCCATTAAGGGGAAAAATGAATTCCTTCCTGACTCCAAGAATTGGCAATCGGATTAATCCCTGGATCAACATCCTTCCCATGTATACTTATTTGGTCTATCCCTGTATACCTTTCCCATCTAAAAAGATGTCCAACCTTTTGTATCTGCCATCACAGTCTCCATGGGTAATGAATTCCACATTTTAACTGCCCTTACTATAAAGAACCCTTTCCTTTGTTGCTGGTGAAATTTCCTTTCCTCCAACCTTAAGGGATGGCCCCGAGTACTTAGTACTGCCCGTGGGATGAATAGTTCTTTTGAAAGCTCCTTGTATTGTCCCCGAATATATTTATATAGTTATCATATCCCCTCTTAGACGCCTCTTTTCTAATGTAAATAAATCTAATTTAGCTAGCCTCTCCTCATAAGTTAGATTGTCCATCCCCTTTATTAATTTGGTGGCTCTTCTCTGCACTCTCGCTATTTCCATAATGTATTTTCTTAGGATTGGTGTCCAAAATTGTACTTCATATTCAAGGTGTGGTCTTACAAGTGCTTTGTAAAGGGGCATAATTATGTTTACTTCCCTTCCATCCATTGCCCATTTGATGCAAGATAAGATCCCGCCGTGTGGTGGCCTTAGAAGGCATTCCCGCCAATATATCAGAGGAGAAAATCTATGAGCCTATGCATAAAGTCCCCGGGTGGCAGTACGCCATTCTTATAGATATAGATCAAGACCCCACGTCAACGTGGAGCTTGCTGCTTTTTGTGGTGACATACTCAGGGGATATATGCCTTTCAGAGGCACGTCCGCGTTGTTTATGCCCGGGTGCTCCCCTGAGGGCTACCCTTTAGTATACTCTGACCTAGCGCAATGGCAACTTTCCCCAAGTCGGCAGTGTGCACGTGGTGCCACGCTCGAGGTGCAGAATGACCTTGCAGAAAACTGTTCGGGATCGGTGGGAAAACCTAAGCCCCACCCCCGTCGAATGAGTGACGTAGTGCAGAGCCCGAACACCTCCTTGATAGAAAGCGCCCCTCCTCTAGAGTCCACCAGAGGGAGAGAGTGTTTTGAGCAGCCATCAGCCACTTCTGTTCACCAGGAGGAGGAGGGCACTGTTGCAGAAATGGATTATCCTTCCTCCGAGGATGAGATGGACTGTCAGGGGGTACACCCTAATGTGTATGTGCCCTGGCGCGCGCCAGGAGTAGATGTCCTTGCATTAATGTGTCCCTGCCTGCAAGAAGCCTATGTCCAGGGAGACGATCTGTCTCAGTTACCGCTAGACTTCAAGACAGCCGAGGTGGACAGAGAACCGGATATACAGTGTATAAGCCCCACCTGTGACTGTTCTAGAGGCGCACTGGCGTGGGAGCCCCAATGTGACTGTTGCGGTGCCTGGTTCTTGAAGCCTATTATACCCCCGCCTACAGAACCCACAGAGGAAGATGCCGTTATCCTCTCTACCTCAATCATGGAGGTGGCAGAGATGAAAAACAAGGCTGTCCTAGTTCCCGATTGTAACCAAGCGGGAAGAACCAAGGCCCATCCAACTACGGAGCCGAGAGAGCCGTCGGCGGAGTAGAGCGCGACCGCAGTGGAAGTACCGGAGCGGGCCCGTTTTGTATCAATACCCACTGGTTGTATCACAGAAGAACCCAGTGACTCCCTTGCGGAGGATCCGATCGTGATATCCTCTGAGGAAGAGGTTGGCGTCCCATCGGTGGATATGCGCCTACCGGCGAACCACCCCAGCGATGACACAGAGGAGCAGCCGAGTCCGGACCCCTTCTGACAGCACGTGCAGGTGCGGCCGGTGCTGTGGAAGAGTCCCATGGCCGTGGCGACTCCCAGTATGTCAGAGGGACATCCAGAGGAAGAGGAACACGTCGCAAGCCAGTGGAGTGGTGAGGAACCTCCTTACTCCCCGCAGGCCCCGATGGAGGCGGCCGTAGAAAAGGCCGTAGAAAAGTCTCATGACCTGAGTGTGAGCCCGTGCGCTCCAACCCAAATGGTCCCAGGACTGGGATCCCATGCTCCCGAGTTTGCAGAAGGTTAATGGACTGCCCCAGAAGTGCCCGGTACAGGTCCCACGACAGCCCGGGTGGAAACTGACAGCGTCCCCGAGGACCTGTTGGCCACTGAGAGTCAATGCAGCGGTGAGGCTAAAACCCTTTACCCCCTGCAGGATGTGATGGAGATACCCGGTGAAGAGATCCTGCCCGGTGCTTACTTCTCCGCAAAGGATCACCAAGGTCGTCTGTCCAAAGCCCCTGAGCTCGTGATGTATCCCGAAGGCATGACTTCAAAAGTGGCTAATAGAGCCAGCAGAGACTGGGCCGTGTCAGCTAGGGCAATCGTTGCCTTCCTCCTGCACAACACGGAGCAGTTTGTTCGTCATGTCGTGGACAGAGGAAAAGGTCAGGACCTCCCGATATACCGCATGTGCGAGGCGGATGGCTGGGTAAAGGTCCGGCCAAGAGACATTGCACTATTCCTTCCACCAGGGGGAGGAAGTATAAAGGAGCTAGTGACTGTTACCCCTGAGCACGATCGTCAACAGATTATCATGGTGGAGGCTCACAAAAGTCAAAGTGAGGTACCCCCACATGATCAGTTAGGGGCACTCCAAGAATGGTCTCAGCAAGCAGCAATCACTCAGCTGGCCTCGGTAATTACTGTGGGTGTTATGTGGTGTACCAAGTCATATAAAGACCATGTGATAAGTTGTATTTTCTATGCACTGCATTTTGATTATATAACATTTGTACCTGGTTATGTCGTTCCCCAAGCGGGGACGTTGGATTTTTCACCGGGGGGAGAGTGTAGCCCTGGTCCCCAGTGGTTCCTAGAGACCCGCCGGCTGCTTCCAAAGATGGGGGCCGGAGCAGGGAGCGGTGAGAGCCTTAGGAGGCTCGGCGGCGTACCCGGTTAGCAGGGGCCGCGATTGCGGGTGCGCGCGCATGCGGCGTGATCACACATGTGCGGGGCAGAGTAGGGAAAAAGCTAGGGAGCTGCAGGCAGCCCATAAGAGTTGCGCATGCGCAGAAAGGAGCGCGCGAACCCTAACCTACCAGGGAAGGCTCTTGGAAGGAACTACAAGTCCCATGAGCCTCTGCAGCGCCCCACATGACGCCAGGGAGCCAATAGGGCTGGAGGATGGCCCTGCAGGAGCAAAGAGATACATTTCGTGGGCTTGGAGCACGTTAATCAGTCAACGCCAGGAGCAGCTAGGGGAAGGAGGTAGGGTGCAGGATTCAGTGACTCCCTGCACTAGGCCAGTAGCCCCCAAGGCCTCAGCTAGCCCTGAGTCACCCAGTAGAGTGAGTTGTGTCAGGGACAGCCCTCAGGTTATGGACCCTGCCACTTACTTTCTAGAGCCAGTTAGGGACACAGCAGAAGCTGCGTGTCCATCCAGAGGTTTGGGCTCAGACCTTCGCTGTCGTGGCAGTAGCCATCCGGGTGGGATCGCCCCGGATGGTAGCTCCTGCATTCAGCCGACATCAGCCTTCGGATCCTTTGTGAAGTTCCTTGGCAGGCCCGGGCACTGGAGTGTCCGGCAGGTAATCCACAAGTGCACCAACGAGTCCTCTCACATTCACACGGGACATAGTGGCTGTGCAGTCACACATACACATCTCACTTGAAGGGTGGGGTAATTCTGTGCGGGGTTACTGAACACTGGGTGGGATCATCCGGTGGGGCTTGTGAGGGAAGGTAGCGTCCTGCGCGACGCGGTTGTTAGTGTCTCCTCTAGGGAGGGACACCTGTTGGTATACGTGCATCTGCTTATGGTTGCTGCAAGTAAAGTCATTGATTGTTTACATACTTTATGTGGAGTGGTATATATGTGTCCTGCGAGGAACAATTCCTGCTCTGCTGGGAACCATCGCAGGTGGAGGCGCTGCACCGAGTACAGGGTTACTCCTAATATAATTGCCCCAGGTTCCCCGTGGCGAAAGCTGAGCCCTCCTGTGAGCTTAACAGGTAAAGCACCACACCTGGTAACTGTAGGTTCTCCGCACTCACACTATATCTGCGATTGGGTGGGGTGGAATACCCATTACATTTACCTTAATTTTTTCAAGTCGCTTATGAACTTCTTCCTCAGTTAACCAATTGTTCATTAATATGGAGGTTGTGGCTTCCTCCTGCGGCACTACTATTGAACTTGATTTTTCCCTGGTAAACACAGAGGCAAAGAATTTGTTTAATACCTCAGTGTATGTTGAGTGTATGAATAGCTTATGTGCGTGTGTAACAGGGGGTTATCCCTGTTCAGTTGATGTACCTCTAATCCAGCAGTGTGGTGGTTAACTGCTGGTAGTCAATTAACAAACACCACCTGCCTGATTAGATGGCTTAGAAAAGCCTGTCTTTTGAGACAGGAAGTGAGACTCCTTAGCTCACACCTGAGCTGAACTTGAAGACAAACAGTCTTGAGCCCTGCCAGAAGAAACAGCAGAGCTGCTTTCAAGACACAGGGGAAACTTCTAAACCTGAATGCTGACACACCCTGAGGAAAAGGGAGCTGAACCAGGGACAGAGAAGATTTTCCCTCCAAACCACAAGGAACAGATAAGACTTTCATTTATGATACTTCTTATATCTGCTTAATTCATGCTATATGTTTGGGGCTGGGAGACATGCTTATCTAAGGGAGTTGTGAACTGCATAGTATTTCACTAGAAATACTCCCAAGTGAATAGAAGCTTTGTTTACCCCTTGTTTGGATGGTTTCCTGATGTTAAGGAAACAGGCGCAATAAAAGGCTTATTTAATTTCACTATAATCAGTCTCCCTTGCATACCTCTGTGAGCGTCCGCCTACAAGGCTATCAGGGATAAAGTTTTAAGATTATATATCCAGTAATTCTCCCTCCTAAAGATCTGGTTAATCCTGTTGTCACCTCTCCAATTGGGTTTGGGGGGCAATCTATTCCCATACAATTAGGACCATTGGGATCTTGCCCATGTTTTATTTTGAAATGGTTATAGACACTGTGTGTGGTTAGTCCTCCCTTTATATTGGACACATGTTCTGCTAACATACAATTGCCAATCACAATCTGTTTAACTATTGCACAATTCTAGTAGATTTAGTGCTTGGTGTATGTATTTTTGTTTTTGTTTTCTACCACTTTTTCTCGTACATACCAGCAGCTCACCACGTCACAATGAGTACATCCTTATTTAGCAATCGAGCACTTAGATGCCTTAATATAACCAAAATATTCATGGAAGGTATTGACACGAATCACATACAGTAGATGTAGAAGTTGATCATTTAGACACACAGTTTTTTGCATTAGAGAAATTACTATTAGCTTAAATGAAGTAATGGTGGGATACAGTCACATTAGAAAAATATGTTGAGCACAAACGTCTACCAAGAGGTTTGGAAATTCTGAAACTTACAACTTTAGACTTAAGTAATGAAGTATTCTTACAAGCGTGGAACAGAATACTGGACAACTGCTCCTTTGAGTTAACCAGACTTCTCATCCAATATAGGAGAAAATCCCTTGAGAGATTGGATGGGGAAATTCTGAAGCTAAAGAAACAGTTAGAACCATTTAGAGATCCTAAAGAATTTAAAACATTAGAGATGAAAGTCACCAATATAATCGAGTAAGCTGAAAAATAGATAATATTCATTAAACAGACAAAATATTTTAGCGATAAAAGGGATTACGATAATAATAATAATAATAATAACAATAATAATAATAAGCAATGTAATTGGAAGCCAGACAAAATTGTAGAGAAGGAACAGGACAACGCAAATGAGATCAAACATAACTATAATAAAGTCCAACAACAAAATAATTGGTCAGTAAAAAGAGTAAGAAATGATCCCCCTAAAAGGGTAATTAGAGATCATTCAATGGGATATTCAGTAATAGGAGAGGAATGAAAGACAAAATGTAATGTATCAAGATAAAAGGGATCATTATGATAGATCCTATAATGAAAATGAACAATATGATAGATCACACAATAAAAGAGAACAAGATGATAGACCATATAATAGAAGATGGGAAATAAATCATAATTATATTTCCCACATAGAAGAGAGCATGAAGTAAGACAAATAAAACAATGGAGAACACAAGGAATTAAAAATACGTAGACGAGATCATTCTCCTTTTTAGACTGGTATCCAAAGAAAGAGAAACCATTTACGAAAGCGAAGAGGGACAGCCTAATAAACAAACACAACACAGCCTCATCAGTAAGAAGGAAAAGAGTGGAGGATTCAGAGGGAAAAGAGGAGAAAAGAGAAAGAAAAAGACCAGAACAAGGACAAAATCCTAGGAGATACAAAAAATATGTTTTACATTAGAAAATATGTACTTACAGACATTGAAAAAGATGTTTTGAAAAAAGGGTTATCTTTCACACTCACATGTGGCCCGAACATGCTTCATTTATACATTGACGAACATACATTTGTTTGCAAAATCCCATTGAAAAAATATTTTGTTAGGGATTGAGGTAAACCAGTGGCACAACCACATCTTGCTCTCACCCCCTCCACCTCTCAGCCTTACACTCCCCCCACCCTTACAGTCCCAGTCTCTCTCTCTCCTATATACAGTATCGGGTACCGCTATCTCAGCGGCACGGCACATGTGACACAGACATTTAAAATTGCAGGAGATATTGGGGCCTGTACCTGAGGAAGCAAGGGGTCCCCGGACCTGAAAGTCATGTGGTTCAGCTCCGGAGACTCCCGGCTTCAATACTATGCTATTACACTTAAAATAAAAAGCATAGCTTCAATACCTTAGTGGGAAATCGCTAAGCTAATGAAGGGGTTAACCCCTCCCGCAATCATCTCAGGAGGCCTAAATTCCCACTCTGTGGCAACTACAACCTTCACCCACCGCCTCTACCACCAACAAACCGGGTACTGCTACTTAAACCCTTAGCGGTTAGCCACTAAGGTAATGATATTTGAAGATAACGTGAGGCAGTGGTAACTTCACATGATGTTAAGCCTATGTTAAATACATATAATTAGCTTTGTGGATTCGTGTTAACCTCAGAGAACATAACGTCAGTTAGTAATTTTGATAACAAGACGTTTTGACCCCTGAGGTAACGGAGCTCTGAGGATCTGGACCAAAGTTAGTCTGTAGATTTACTGTAAACCAAAGGGGATTTAGCAAAGATATTTTAGCTGACCCAAAATCGTACTTCTTTCTTCAAAGAACTGTCGTAGTTTTGTTACAATGATCTATTAGCTCTATTACCATCATGTACACTCTTTGCAATTGTGCTGCTCTTAGAAATGCTGATACTTCCCGCTTTGTAATTGATTCCAACATTTTACAAGGTGCACTAGAAAGATTTAGAGGCCTATAGTTGAATTTCATGACTTGTTCCCTTTTTGAGCAATTACATTGCATTTGCTATTCTCCCGTCTTCAGAGGTGTGTACAAACAATTACAAAAGAGCGGCTAGTGCAAAAATCACCTTTAGTTCATTAAGAAAAACAATACAGTTCTTCAGAATCCACGGTTATATTTATTTTAAAGTCCTCAGAGAACTTTTGATGGGTTTCTATCATTACAGAAATATTGTGTAAGCAATTTTCCCTATTTTGTGCCTTCCAATGTTTCCATTAGTCCCACCTGAGCTTGTTAGAAAACACATAAAATGTCAATTTAATACATTTCTTGTAGGTTCATTATTCTTCACTGCGATACAGTTTCTGCCAGCAATACTAATAATTTCACGGACATAATATTGTCTTAAATTAGGCACAAATAAAACAATCTGCAGGTATTTGGCACAGAAGATGCTGATTTGGGGGATCCTTATTAATGTACCCACGAATTGATCCCCCAATTAATCAAAACTATCATTATACATATTTTATAAAGGGGACTGTAAAAAATGAAAACCCCAACCCAACTTGTGTCTCAGAAATATGTAGATCAAAGATCCTCAACCTTTTTTCTCACAAGGCACCCTTATTTATAATAACGAATTTAGACAGCACCACAAGAGAGCATTAAATATGACATGGTGCACAGAGGTTTCTTAATCTTCGCCAATTCAAAATACAGAGAAACCAAACATAGAATGAACCTCCAGCACTCCCAAGAACAAGACCAAGGAATGTATTTATGTAGAAAAAAGTTATTTATATATTGGAAAGTATCCCAATGTGATCATCATGTTTTCTCCCACAATATATAAGAGGTATGCATGTAGTATAAAACATCACATACCCTCCTCCAACAAGTAGAACCCTAAGTAAGTGAAAAGACTTCAAGTAGAAACATGTCTATATGAAATTGCCTGAAGTAGAAACACACTACAGTACGTTCCTGCACTCACTCCTCTGAACACCTCTGTTGGAAGTCTCACACTCTCGCAGACTTTCTTCGCAACAAATGTATGCTATCCTGTTTCAACTCTGCCCTCTCTAAAGCTAAACAAACCTACTTTTCTTCACTAATCAAAACGCACAAATCTAACTCACGCCAACTTTTTTCTGTCTTTGACTCTCTACTCAAACTTCCCTCAGCTGCCTCTTCTTCTTCTTCCTCCATCTCACCTCAGGACTTTGCTGACTATTTTAAGGAAAAGGGGGAATCCATATGTCAGGACATCCCTTATGTTCCCTCCTCCCATCCTACACATCTTCCTAACTCTCCTCCTGCCTTCCTTGACTCTTTTTCCGTTGTCTCAGAGGAGGATGTGTCACTGCTGATCTTCTCCTCTCCCTCTACCACTTGCCCTCGACTCCATTCCCTCCTGTCTCCTTAAACCTCTTGTTATTACTATAACTCCTACACGCACACATATTTTAAACTCCTCCCTCTTCTCTGGTACCTTTTCCTCCAAACATGCAACAGTTATACCATTACCCAAAAACAGCAAGCTTGACCCAACCTCTCTTTCTATCTATCGAACTGTCACCCTCCTGCCTTTTGCCTCTAAACTTCTTGAACTTCTTGTATTCTCTCGCTTGCTCCACTTTCTCAACACCCATTCTCTCATAGACCCTCTACAATCTGGCTTCTGCACTGCTCACTCAACTGAAACAGCCATCACTGAAATAACTAATGACCTCCATGCTGCCAAAGACAGAGGTCATTACACTGCTCATATTACTCAACCTCTCTGCAGCATTTGGCACCGTGGACCACCGTCTTCTCCTTCACATTCTTCATACACTTGTAATTGGAACAAAGCTCTATCCTGGATCTCCTCTTACCTCTCCCATCGTACTTTCAGTGTCACTTCTGCTAACACCTCTTCCTCTATCGATCTCTCTGTGGGGGTACCCAAGGGCTCTGTCCTGGGACTGCTTCTCTTTTCTCTGTACACACTTTCACTAGGTGACCTACAGATGCAGCGACAATTATTTTAAGGCATCATGGCGCCATTTTCGTGTGTGCTGCTGTACTCCACATGGCATGAATGCGGCCAATCGCCCCAGGCACACGCATTTATCGCAGTTGCTTTGTTTGAATTTTATGGATTGTGTGTAATTAAATAAATTGAATGAATGTAATGTGTACAGTACTGTGCTACTGTGTCAATTTCAGGTGTTTAAACGCCAGAACACTAAAATAACTTTTTATGCATTCGCGTTTTACGGCGGTATGGTTGGAAGTAATCCCGCTCCATCACATGGGTATTCTGAGCTATAAACTGCGTGATTTCGTAAAATGATGGCCGCTGCATCTGTAATCACATATCTTGGGTTTAAATATCACTTCTATGCTGACGACACTCAAATTTACTTTTAAACCCCTGACCTTACACCTGCTGTACAGACCAAAGTTTCGGAATGTCTCTCTTCAATATCATCCTGGATGGCCCTCTGCCGACTTTAACTTAAAATGGCAAAAACCGAGCTCCTCATACTTCCTCCCAAACCTGGCCCTTCTACATCCTCCCACATTACTGTTGGTTGTACTATCATTCACCCAGTAGCCCACGCATGCTGCCTAGGGATCACACTCGACTCCTCTCTCACATTCAAAACGTTCCTAAAACATGTCGCTTTTTCCTCTGCAATATAACAAAGATATGCCCTTTCCTCTGTTGCTCGACTGCTAAAACTGACTCAGGCCCTCATTCTCTCCCGTCTCGATTACTGCAACCTCCTGCTGTCCGGCCTTCCTGCCTCTCACCTGTCTCCCCTACAAGCTAGTCTAAACGCTGCTCCCAGAATCACCCTACTCTTTCCTAAATCTGTCTCAGTATTTCCCCTGCTGAAATCCCTCTCCTGGCTTCCTATCAAATCCCGCATCCTGCACTCAATTCTCCCCCTCACTTTTAAAGCTTTACACTCTTCTGCCCCTCCTTACATCTCAGCCCTAATTTCTCGCTATGCTCCATCCCGACTCTTGCGTTCTGCTCAAGGTTGTCTTCTCTCTACCCCCTTTGTATCTAAAGCCCTCTCCCTCCGTAAACCTTTCTCACTGACTGCCCAACACCTCTGGAATGCCCTTCCCCTCAATACCCGATAAACACCCTCTCTATCCACCTTTAAGACCCACCTTAAGACACACTTGCTTAAAGAAGCATATGAATAGCACCGTGGATAATACTATACACGATACATAAAGCTTGGCCCCCTGCAGACGCACTTACCAGAATTCCCTCCTACTGTCTCTGTACGTTCTCCCTACCTACCAATTAGATTGTAAGCTCTTCGCAGCATTCCGAAATGTTACTTTTATGTCTGAAGCACTTATTCCCATGATCTGTTATTTGTATTATTCGTTATTTATATGATTGTCACGTGTATTACTACTGTGAAGCGCTATGTACATTAATGGCGCTATATAAATAAAGACATACATACTGTACATACATAAAACAGCATACTGTAGCTAAGAGACATAGAAACAGAGACTAATACAGGAGACTAATACAAGAGACTAATACAAACTTATAGCAATAAACAGACATCTTAATAAAAAGACAGAATTTAAAACCGACTGAAATATAGTATAATGGGGCTACGTTTCGATCTCCATGGCTCTTCTTGAAGTCCATTCACTTGTGGTACTTCCCTCTCATATAATCCACTGACAAGCATAAAGAAAGGAAGAAAAATCAACAGCACTCAGTCTCTGATCCCATGGAGTTAACCATGCTCGCCGAACATCCGTGGTCTGCAGTCAGTGTCCGCTCGCAGTGTCTGTGAAAGTTCCAGCATCTCAGGGATGTGGCTTCTTGTTTATAATGCTCAGGTGCTGAGGCACCTCCACAATAGTTGGAATCTAAACCCATGAAAAATTAATAGTACATTAAAATACTCGTAATGCTCAATTAAAACTATTTTAAATATAAAAGTTAGAACTGCTAATTATTTTTACACTCTTGAATAATATTGATATCTAGTTACAGGCATGTATTATAGGCATGCACATAACTAATGTACACATTTGATTTTATGACAAAAGCTGTTGGAACTTTTAGATTGTCACACAAATACTGTAGTTACCTGGAGTTGACAAATTTGAATACCTTTTGAGCTTGATCTTTCTGCTACAAAACAGCACAGACAGACACACATGTAAAACAGGATGGACAGACAGACATATACATACAAAAGTGGACAGTCAGATACACACAAAACAGGACAAACACATACACACATACAAAACAGGACAGACAGAAACACATGTAAAACAGGGTGGGCCGACAGACACAGACACAAAACAGGTCAGAGGCACACAAAAACAGTAGAGATACACATATGGAAAACACACCCAGAACTGGACAGAGATACATACACAAAACAGGACAGACACACAAAACAGGATAGAAACACACACAAACAGCACAGACGCACACAATGGGAGCCTCTCACACAGGGTAGAAATAATTACACGTCTTTAAGTCATCCCCAAATCAAGCGCTATTGTATTTTTAATCAACCATCATTGCATCCGTATGGAAATTTAACTATTTAGATGATGTGCAAAAAGATAAAAACTACAAGGGGAAAAACAAGAGAGAGAAAAACAAACAGAAAGCTAATTGTGTGTATTGAAGCTAAAATCAAAACCCTAAATAAACTATCTACACAAACCAAACCTTAAGACTGTAAATATACACAACTAAATAACTACTGTACTAATTTTAAATGTGAAGTAACTTATCAGAGAATTTCAAAAACCAAACAATTGCACACACTGAAACAACCAGATTATAAACATCACTCTATGTAACGACAGTAGTAAGAGTCAAAGACTCCAAACTGGCAACAATGTAGTAACATACTTTGTCACTGTGGCCATACTGTAGATATTTATCAACAGAATATTCTCTTGTTAAACAAGAAATTCTACTGAGCTTTTTTGCAAGAGGTATCATTACAAAGTGTATAAAGCAGTTAACCCTCTAATTTATATACATATACTGTGACAATATGAAGGTCAGAAATAAAGCCACGAGTCTTGTGAATAGACCTAATACCCAAATTTAAATTTAGTGTAGAATTTATTATAGTTTATTATAGTATGTCCCCTGAATCCTATCGTTTTATGATTATAAAGATGCAGCTCCCTGTTAGGTGTGGTGTCCCACGCGGCTCCAGTACAGTAACTCCCCCCCCCTGCGCCGCGTGCACACAAAGTGTGCGTGCGAATAGCCTGACATTTAAAAGCTATAGCGGATGACAGCACATCGTGGAGAGGCACAGATTCACCGGCAGACAAGCCAACGGAGCGCCCCTGGGACCCACGACCTAACGGAGGGCTTCAACTGTAGATCAGTAGTTGAACCAAACCCCTCATCAAACTTCATACATGTTTTTATATGTTTTTAAGTGTCTCTATTTATAGATTGCAGTTAGCACATAACCTAGCTCCTGACGTCACACCTGTAACATAGATTAAGAATATATAGTGGAACAGCTCTTTTTAAGCATGTTGATGTTATACTAGAAACACATTTTGTTAAGAGAGGCAAAAAAAAGAAACTAAGTTTCAATGATCAGTGCGTCCAAGTTTTGAACACAAAATGATAGTCTCTTAAAGGATGAAAAAGGTATCAACTTGCTTGAGATTGTATTGTATTCAAGGCATCTTGGAGTCTGGCTATTTGTGAAAGTATAATGCTCAGAATAAGGAAAGGTGTACATATAATGTCCTTGGTTGATAGTACAGACAGTAACTGTTGTTGAACAGCACTGTCCAATTCTCTTCCTAAATGGATCACCACCCTAGTGCTATTTGTATATAGTCCAGAAATATTCCTCCCACTGTGTATGAACTATGATGTGGTGAGGAGATTTTGTTAAGAGAGGCTGGTACCTTAAGTCACGTGGTTACAGATAACTTCCGCAGATAGTATCATACAACACAGACAATATCGTGAAGGATAGGTCGTTCGTTATTTCCTCAAATACCTTAAATCACATGTGGTACGAATAGTATCTGAAAGACTGTTGACAACAAATCAAAGATTCAACAGGACATACTTAATATAATTACTATACCTTAAGTCACAGGTAGATGGGGAAATCTCCTGGACAGTACTGCAAAAAGTCATCAAAAGACATCTAGTGAGGTACTGTAGAAGAAAACTTAGGTCACACATCATATCACATGTATCATATTCAACCTGGAGAAAAACTATTGATACTGTTTCTACTAAAATTTTAGAACTGTAGTACCCAAAGAGAGAACTTCAAGACAGCATTAAACATAAAAAAAAACAGTGGTATTTGTACTGTACTGTATATCAAAATTAAATGAAAGTAGCCAACGAAGACATGGGGTCATCCCTTAAGGTTGGAGGAAAGGAGATTTCACCAGCAACAAAGTAAAGGGCTCTTTACAGTAAGGGCAGTTAAAATGTGGAATTCATTACCCATGGAGACTGTGATGGCAGATACAATAGATTTGTTCATAAAAAGGTTGGACGTCTTTTTAGAAACTAAAGTTATACTGGGATATACCAAATAAGTAAATTTGGGAAGGATGTTGATCCAGGGAGTAATCCGATTGCCAATTCTTGGAGTCAGGAAGGAATGTATTTGTCCCCTTATGAGATATCATTGGAAGATATGTCACTGGGGTTTTTTGTTTGCCTTCCTCTGGATCAATATAGTGTAAGTATAGATATAGGATAAAGTATCTGTCATCTACATTTAGCATATGTTGAAGTTGATGGATGGATGTCTTTTTTCAACCTCATCTACTATGTAACTATGTAATTATGTAATTATGTAACTATGTATATAGAGGCACAGAAGACAACTATGTTAATTACACAGGTTGTTGTCAAAAGAGCTGCAAAGATTCGAGAACTACACATTTATCACAGAAAGCAGGATAATTTAAGATCCTCATTTAATCCATGTGGAACCTAAAGTAGGGCCTTGTTAAGCATTAACATGCAACGTCAAAGCTCAGTATTGTTAGGTCTAATCCTGTTTTCAGTCGGAAAGGGCATTGCGTTAAGTATAAGAGACGTTAGTGCTAATGAAAGCTAAAAGATACGTTGCCCATAACAATACCTATCCACAAAGGTCCGATAAATTTAAGGGATGAGAGAGAAAGTATATTCAAATTAGCATATATTCCCAGTATCTCAGCGGTGTTCTGTTTTGTTCACAGGTATCTCTCTGCGTGTTTCATAAAGGAGTGTTTGGGATGGTATTTAAGTCACTTGGTACATAACAAAAACTAGTACCTCTCTAACTCCTCTCCTCCAAAACGTATATATCAGGTTCTGGATGGGAGTAATGCCAGCATATTATTTTAAATAAACGCAAGGCAGTGCTAATTTAGCATGGGGTTAAGCTTATACTAGTGAGATGTACTATATATATATATATATATATATATATATATATATATATATATATATATATATATATATATATGTAGAGGTATCAGTACCGTGTTAGCCGAGCTTCAATAATCAAAAAATAAATAGATGATACCGTTCTGTGGCTAACGAAATGCTTTTATTTGTGCGAGCTTTCGAGATACACTGATCTCTTCTGCCTGCGATGTTACAATGAATGAAGCAAGGAAAACTTGAAAACAGTGTCTCTAGGAATGTTATCTGTGCTGGTCCTTCCCCCGATGTGGATGTGTTTTATGGCTAGAGGTGTCAAAGGGTAACTGAAAGCAAGTGAAGAAAGAGTGTGTATGTGTATCAGTGTGAATAAAAATGAATGGAGAGCCCACAGTATAAACAGTGCTCTACACAAGGTGTGTGTGGAGTGAGAGGGATATAAATAGTGTGGGTGGGTGTGGAAATGTGAGAGTTTGTAGCACAACTAAAAGTGTGTGTGGATACTATGTGGTCCCTATTGGTGTATATGGATGGAAAAATAAGGAGTATTAGTATGTGTGAGAGACAGCTGTGTGTGCATACATATAGCACAGTATGTACAGAAATGGCCTTTAGCGCTCATGGGAAGAGAGTTCGCTAGTGTTAGTAATGACTCATAAAATTTCGATCTCTGTTTAGGCCACTGCTAAGTGTCCCGAACAGTTGCATAAATTTGTATTCATGCAACCGTCTCTCTTTCGGGGTTTTAAGATTACCTTTGAGTATGGCAACCCTCAGATCGTTCATCTTATGGCCAGAGTCAGAGAAATGTTCGCCAACAGGACTGTCTCTTGTTCCGCGTGTGATGCTGTGGCGATGCAGGTTCATTCTCTTGTTTAGCCCCTGTCCTGTCTCACCTATGTAGTAGCAGCCCCCTGGGCATTTCATGCACATGATGAGGTACACGACATTGCTGGAGGAACAGGTGAACCCTCCTCTGATTTTGTATTCCCGATTCTTGTGTGGTATTTGTATTGTGTCCGCTGTGTAGAGCATTACGCAGGTTTTGCATCTTGGGTCCTGGCATGGTTTTGTCCCGCATTCAGTTGTACTGCTGAATACTTTACTCCTCACCATAATATTCTTGAGATTATGGGGTTGTCTGTATGATAATAAGGGTGCTTCAGGGAAGACCTGTTGCAGTCTTGTATCTTCCTGGAGGATGGGTTGTAGTTTCCTGGCGATCTTGCGTAGGGCTCCTAGGTGTGGGTTATATGTGACCACGAAAGGAACACTGTCGCTTGTCTCCTTCTGTTTGTATTCAAGGAGATCACTTCTTGGTATTCTGGTGGCTTTGTGAATTAGCTGGTCTACAATTCTGTGGTTATATCCACGGTTTATAAAGTCTGATCTCAAGGCTTTAATCCGCTGGTCTCTGTCTGCTGTGTCGGAGCATATCCGGTTGTATCGTATGGCTTGACTGTAGATGGTTGCATGTTTGGTGTGTGTCGGGTGGAAGCTGTTGTCCCTCAAATAGCTGGCTCTGTCTGTAGGTTTGCGGTATACAGAAGTCTGTAGTTGGTTGTTCTTTATAGTAATGGTGGTGTCTAGAAAATGTACTTCATCCGGGGAATGGGTGAGTTTGAGGCTGATGGTCGGGTGGAAAGTATTGAAGTTGTCATAGAACTGTAGGAGGTACTGTTCGCCAGAGGTCCAAATCAGGAGGATGTCATCGATGTAGCGAAGGTATGTAAGGGGTTTCAAGTGACAGGTGGACAGAATATATATATATATTACAACGGCTGCGTGTTTGCATATAATTAGCTTTCTGGACACTGTATGTATTAATCTCAGGGAAAATAACAGCTGTTAATGATTTTGATACCAGTCCATCATGAGCCTTGAACGTCTGTGGATCTGTGCCTTGGAGCTCTGTCTCTGGCCACACTCTTGATACAGACCAAGTAACAAAAACATAACGAACATAACTATTATAGTATTAAAAATCATAGATATTAAATAATACACACTGACAGTAAAATATCTAAAGAAATCATTGACTACAGTAGGAACCTGCCTCATTACCTTGCTTCATCGAGGCTAAGAGTGAGACAGACCGGAACTAGGAATGAACCCAAGTGTAACCTCAACACATTTCACAAACCATTGCTTTTTCAGGAAGTAACGCCCAGCGTCTAACTGAACACTGAAACACAATCTTTCCCTTGTATTAGAAAGTCCCTGTGCTCATAATGTAAATGGATTAATTAAAGTGATACTAATAATATCATTTTATGACCACTGAATCCATCATACCTAATTTTAGTTATATAAATAAGAAGGTCTGCTAATTACATGGAGGAACACATAAACACAACATTAAAAAAATGGTATTAATTATAAATGATGTAAATGTGATAAGGGATGTTATGACCACACATTGGCTGAGCAAGCTACAAGCACAGTAGCGGCTTCCTACATGGTCATGGAATGGGCGAGTAATAGGTTAAAAACGCAAAAATCTACCTAGTACTGCTTCCACCTCCCATTAGCAGTACTATAGGAAACAATAAAACCAATACTCACGGCCCTCCTTCTGATTCTGTCACGCTTGTGCTCCTACACACAAGCGCAGGGAAAGGGAAGGACCCATTAGCGAGGTGGGGAGGCCGCAGGGGATACGAAGGGAGTGAGTGCCGCGCAGCTTGGGATCGGCGCACGTAGTCACGTGACTGCGCCGCGTGCAGGATAATGCGCGATGCGTCCGGAGGTGCAGTGCCTTGCTCAGAGACACGACTGATCCAGCAGTATGTGCGCGCATGCTCTGCCAGTAGAGCAGGAGTGCGCGCATTCTCAGGCACCAACGTGGGGGTTGTGGGAAGCCACAAATGAGGAGCAGGGGAGGTAGAGTCCAGAGCACAAGGTAACACCCACAAGGGAGTTGCTTCTTGGAGGACATCCAGCCTCCTTAAAGGCATAGTGCTAGAAACAGCAATGTGCAGCGAAACTAAATATAACATAAGGGTTCTTAGTCTAATCCATTGGCCAAGGAATTATAAGCCTGCTACCACGTCAAGGTGAACCCTACTAAGCAGGTACCTACACTTCCCGACGGTAAACTAACCTCAGTAGTAAATGAGTAACTGTCCCAGTCTTCCGGAATCCAAAGGAGATGAGTAAAGGTCCCAAGGAGGTCCAGGCAGGAACAACATGCAATGATAGTACTACTAGCAGGCACATGGGCAGGCAGCAAATGACTAATAGCCAAGAGAAAGTCAAAGAGAGGCTTACTTCCTGTCAGGAGGAAGAGGGCAGGATTTGCAAGGAAGCAAGATGGCGATGAATGCTTTAGAATCCTTAAAGACACAGGATCTTGACTCGCAGCTAGAGGGCGGCGATCAGAAGTAAACAGGTACGGTAGGAACACACCGCAGGGGGCGTGTTCCGTGCATCATTACAGATTCCCTGTCACCACTAAAAATACAATTTGAGGTGTCCCTGGAGCAGTTTACCCTCTGTCTGGCAGAGTGCTCTCCCTCTGAGCCCACCCAACAACTTCTAGTCTCCTGCACAATACACAAGGGTCTATTTACTTCTCCCAGCTGCAAACACAGTGCAAAGAGCAGCACCATATTTGCCAAAGAAAAGGAATCTCATTAAAAGCAATTGGAGTTGCTCCTATGATAAATCTGGTGCAATTAGTTTCCCCCAGTTTGAAGCCTGAAGACTTTTGGTAAATAAGCCCCATTGGTGTTACCTTTCTGTACTAAAACAAAAGAAAAACATTATTATGATATTGGTGCCAAAAATCAGGTGTTCCTTCAGGAGCCAAAGTTGCTTAATAGTCAAAGTCTAAACTGATTCATTTTATGGTATAATTCCCCCAAACCAGTGTCAGTACATTACAGAAAAACATATATACAGAAAAAAGGAGAATGGCCTGAGACAGGTTTATAACATTGTAGCAACTTTCCAAGGAACTTCCGTCACCCAGAGAACCCATACAGGTCACTCTTTCCTAAGCAGTAATATTCTATAAGACACCTTCTAAGTACCGAATACACCGGTGGATGTCTTCTAGTGCTAGAAGACTTACAATGAAATAGCACAGCTCAGTAAATATGGGCCAACATGTTTTATTATATTTTCTGTGTAACCTGGAGACTTCTTTTAAGGCCCCCCGGGAAACAAAAATGAAATCATAACATAATCTAATTGGTCATGTTGTCCTGATCGTTTTCTTAGAAACATAGCATTTGATGGCAAATAAGAACCACTTGGCCCATCTAGTCTGCCCATTTCCTATCTGCTGTAACATTTGAGACCTCATTTGATCTTTTGCTTTCTTTTTCGTATTTAGGATAACCTTATCCCAATCATTTTTTCATTCCCTTACTGTATTAGCTCCTACTACCTCTGTTGGGAGGTCATTCCATGAATCCACCACCATTTCCATGACAAAGTACTTACTCAAGTCTGCCATCCTCCAGCTTTACAGCGTGAACTCTTGTTCTAGCACTTCTCTTTCTTTGAAATATGCTTCCCTCCAGTAATTTGTTGAAATCCTACATATACATGTAGCACCTGTTCCCCCCTGCCACAGAAGATCTGGCCACTACATGGGTGTTTCTCCGGTGCTGTTGCTCATCTGCTTGGTTCAGGAGGTCTGAGTTTCTCCTCGGTTGGTGTTTGGGAGCAGAAACAGGGCAGCCTTTCTCCATCTCTCACAGTGCAGTGCCTCCATCCCATGAGGATCCTGCTGAATGCAGGATGGCTCCCACAGGCAATACTCCTACCCAATAACCACAGACTAGGTGGTCCAACAGCAGGTTTATTGTATAGCAGCATGGCACATCTCCGTTCCTGGAGCAGACCTCAGGGGCTTGAAGCCCCAAGAGCCCATCCCAATCTCTTTTACCCTCTTGCAGGGAAAAGGGTATCACTTCATACCATATACAACCAACCTTAACTTGGTGGAGTGTCAGCTTTTATACCCGGGGGGAAAGGCATGTAACCCCGCCCCATAACAGGACAGGTCCAGGTACTGACAGGCATCACACCATATACCTGTGACCCAGTCAGTATCCTCCCCAGGTATGACACTCCAACTGCCGATTTAGGCTTGCCCCTGGATAAGGCACCATAGTACCCATCCAGACTAGGACCTGCGCAGGAGTTTAACCCCAACACTGCCTGTTCCTATCAGGACTTATAGTGTTGAGACCAGTAGAAGGCTATAGCCAGGGGCACTTGGCTACATACAGATGTGGCAAGGGTTATTGCACCCGCTGGTGCGTTATGTTGGGTATTCTGTGTTATTCTGCTTTATCACTGCCTTTGAATCCTATGGGAAAATTCTATGCAATTAATGCAATGTTCTGCATTATGGTTACTGTACATCTGTATCTGAAACTTTAATTCATATCCCCCTTCTATCCCCTAAGCTTCACATACTGTATTAAGGTAATATAGTGTTTCTTGCCAAGTATTATGCTGTAAATCAGTAATTCCCAACAGAGGGTTTGTGGCCCCTTAAGCAATGTTTTTCAACTTTCTTTCTCCCTAGGCACCCCTAATTACGGTGCTCAGTTGCTGAGCCACCCCCACAACAGGACAATCAGTCACAGAAGATACAAGGCAGAGACAAGAACACAGAGTCACAGGACACAGATGGGGAAGAGACAGGGAAAGAGTCACAGGAGACAAAGGGGACAGAGTCACAGGAGACACAGAGTCACAGGAGACAGAGGGGGCAAATACAGTAGTCACAGGAGACAGAGGGGGTAGAGAGTCACAAGAAACAGAGAGGGCAGAGACAGGCAGTCACAGGAGACACACAACAGGACAGAACAAACACACACAGCAGGAGAGAACAAATACACATACACATACACACACCAGGACAGACTCGCCTCTCCCCTGCCCATGCTGCTCCCTCCTCCTCCTCTGCTTGGCCCCACCCCCCAGTCTCCCGACCACCCATGGATTGGCTGCTGCTGGGTAATGCAGCCAATCAGACTGGAGGAAACAGCCCAGCCCCCTAGCAACTACCCTGGTTTCTCCCCTCTCTGGGAGAATGGGGAAATCTCGTGGCACCATTTTGATCCTCTCAAGGAACTACAAGGTGCTGCAGAACCCCGGTTGGGAAACACTGCCCTATAGGTTTGTGAGGTGTCTCCACAGGGCCCACCCCAAAAAATATGCAATGGCGGATCTCAGGTAGTATAGTGGTTCCTGAGCCAGTGTGGGAACTGTGCACTTAGTAAGGCCCCAAATTGCACTTTAGCATGGGTAGTATAACTGTCAATTACAGCAGGCGCTTCCAAAGTCGCTCCCCACAATGTTTTTCATCCACACCGTCAAACCATTGGGGGACGTAACTTTGGAAACTCCCGCAATTATTGACAGCTTTATCACCCATGCTGTCTGCACACACTGAGGTGCAGTTTGGGGCTTTATTAGGATGTGTTTTCCCACCACTGAACGCAGTGAGGTCTTTGCTGTTCTGATCAGCAAAAAAACAAATGCTGAACGACTAGTAAGTAGATCTCTATTACATTTTCTAAGGGTATTTATATCTATATATTTTCGTATCTGCAGATTTTAAGTGTTAGCCACACTTTTAGGTTGAATTAGCCCTGTGTCAATATATGCTGTCCCAATTTTTTGATCTATTAGGTCTCACCAATGACCTGTAAAGTGGCATAACTAACTCTCTGTCTGCTGCTAAGACCTCTCCCTATAAAATCTAATATCCTGCAGGCTTCCCTTTCCTCTACAGTAGTTGACATTATAGTGCCATAAATCCTCTGTTCTGCCTTTGGATTTTTGTAACCCACGTGCATTATTTAGCACTTTTTGCCATAAAATTGTATTTTCCACACTTTATCATTGCTCCAATCTACCTAAATAATTATTCATTCTGTTTTCCCCTCCCCAGGAGTGTCAACGCTGTTGCAGATCTTTGTGTCATCTACAAAAAAAGGCATTCATTCCCTTCCAGACATTTTGTAATATCTCTAATAAAGATATTAAAGAACACAAACCCCAGTACAGATCATAGATACTCCACTGGCCACCTCTACCTCCTGTAAATGTACTGTATTTAGCACAATTCTTTGTCGCCTAGCCTTCAACCACCATAGAATCCAATCCCATACATTGAAACTTGTTTATCAGTTGTCTACGTGAGATAGAGGCAATGCTCTTACTAAAATCTATTACTTCACCCTGATCTTAGTTACCCAGTCAAAAAAAAAAAAAAAGAATTTGGTTCATTTAACGTGAATTCAGCAACCCACCCCCCCCCCCCCCAAAGAAAACAATGCTAAATTCAACAATCCTTCCCTTCATCAATGTTTACATTAATTTCCCCACTACTGATGTCAGGCTCACTGGCCTGTAGTTACCTGTCTCTTCCCTACACCCATTTTTGTGAAGTGGGACTACGCATGCTCTTCTCCAGTCACCTGGAACTTACTTTTCATGTTTTCAAAACCCTTACCATTTGCTGTTTTTACCAGTTTATTTTTTCACTGGCATCTGCTGTCGCCAGGCACCCTCTGTTGTCTTTATGAGTGTAAAAGGCAATGGTCATTTAAAAAACAGTAGGCAAACAACAACAAAATTACTACAACCAACAGCAACAGGACTTTGCACTGGTAAGAAGAAAGATTTCAGCTTTAATATCTCCCTCATTATATCAACCTTATGGCTAAAATAGTATTAAACAGGTCCATAATTTCGGAAGTAAAGGGAATGACAGCCGATGCCTGTTTTTCATATACCTGTGCACATTGTCAGACTGTAGTGTAGTAACACACAATTACTGTACACACAATCAAGCAATTCCACAATTACAATATGAATGTTTATTAACACCACATCAGAATCCCTGATAGTAATTAGCAAATATATATACAAACATGTTAATTTGGAGGTCTTCATATTTTATGACTATACTCAATGACTTCTTTGAGCCCAGATACGGATTACAACATGGCCATGTATATGAACAGAATGAATACATCAATGTACAATACTTGGGGGCTAAGTATCAGTCTCCTGGCTGCAAAATTGGACAAAATAAATAAATCATATTTATTAAAGCAAATTCCATTGCAACTATTGGGACCTTTTCCTTTGGTAGATTTGATGCTGATCTTGTACTTCAGTTTACCAGTTTGCAGCCAGGACACGGATTCCGTCTTCACGTTTAAGTGGGTCATTTACTAACGTCTCCCAACATTAAAACCAGGGCAAACCCAGCAAGAAAAAAATAAAAATAACAGACCTCTATTTACCAAATTATAGAAATCCCATTGATAACAAAGGAATAAATTCCATGGCTAAATCGGGTGCATTCGTTTTGCACCAGTTTAGCAAGCAGGAGACTTTATTAAATAACTAAATTAGAGTAAAATTATCAAGACAAAAAAAATGCACCAGATGCAAATAAAAGGTCTATTGTTTTCCATCAGATGTTGTATTTGATACAGTACATTTGGAGCAATCTTTTTGCACCAGAATTGCCCCACTTCTGCCTCGATACATAAACTCCTTTGCTTTCTTCATCCTATGAAAGCAATTCATAAACGTTTGGGGCAGTAACATGACGGGAAGATGCATCAACGTAAAGAATGTGCTTACAGAAGTTTGTTTTGACACATTGCTTCAAATTGTTAGTCAGAAAAGTGTACGCCACTTTACTGTTTTATTTTGCGCAAATACAAGATAGAGAAAAAAAAAAAAGACACTAAGATGCAGTTTGATACATCTCATTGTAATCTGTCATGTACAGTAGCTCCTCACCCCAAATCGCAAAGTGAAGCACATGGTGCACAACTGGAAACATAGCCTCGATACAATGACACAAATTTGCCTTGATACATTTCCCACAAACATCTTTGTTTTAAGAGTCTGATTAAAGGCGCGAACAAGTGTTTTTTTTTTTTTTTCATTTTCATTTTTTTAATACAGATTTGAAGCCGAGGGTCTCCGGCGCTGAACTCCATTAATTTCAGCTCAGAGGACACCCTGCTCCCAGAGATACATACCTGCAAAGGGGGTGGCAGAGGTATCTCCTGCAGTCACATGGGCCAATAGGAAGCCACACCAGGTGACGTCACGGCTCCCTAGGCCCGAGAACATTGAAAAGCAGCCATATAATGAACCCTGGAGTGACTACTACAGAAGTAAATACCTCCGGAAGCAGGGGGTCCCCAGAGCTGAAATGAATGAGGTTCAGCTCCGGAGACCCCCTGCTTCAATCCTGCATGAAATGAAGAGAGAAGAAAAAATAGCTTGATTGCCGCTTTAACCTTTATATCGATTATTGCGGATTTATCTTTTGTGTCCAGATTGCAAACTATTACCCCCATTTACAGTTACTTCAAATGATGGCACCAACAGGACGTCAAATGACGTCGCATTTCCATGGCAACGTGCCACCGTGCAACGTCACTTTGACGCTGGGATTCCAAAGGAGCAGGAGGGCGGCAGCAAGGAGGCGGCCGACTCAGGCAAGAGCCTAGGGGCGAGATAGATGATAGAGATGGGAGATGATGATAGAGATCTCCCCTTCAGTACCAGAGGGTCCTGCCACAGCTGTACCACGTACCCCCAGGCACAGATGGATCAGGTAACCGCCCTTCTGAGCCTGGAAGTGAAGCGGAAGGGGAGGGTTCGGCCCTTGAGTGTAGCTCTGCTTTTTTTTGGTAGAAAATGTAGCTATGGGAGTTCTGAATATTTTAAAAAGGAATACACTTTAAAACACTATTTCCACAAATGTAAAAACAATATTCCTTATGAGTGCACCTACTGTATATTATGCTTCCAGAGCATACAATTAAAAAGATTGCACTTTTCATTTGCACCACAAAATCTGTTAGGGAAGGGCTTTGCCCCAATATGCAAACCTGGTGTTAATACTGGGCACAGTGTGGTATAAATCTCTGGGAGTTTTTAGTGTGTATGTTTTTGAAAGACAGTTGCATATAGTTAAAGTGTGTGACATTTACATAAACCGTCAGTATGGACATTTTTGTGGGAGTCTTCCTTGGTGTTTAGTCAGATCTACAGTATAACTAACTCAGCCTTTCAGAGGTTGTCATGAAAAACAAGTGCATATTCTCCTAGCCTCCTTTATTATTTAAAGGTCAAATCTGACAGCACACATTTTTAAAACTGAATATACATTCTAATAAATATATATTTATATATATATCCACTTGTGAGCACATTCACATGTCTTAGACAGGTCTGCAACCCTGCCTTTCAACCATTATTACCTAGCATACAGTGATCCCACTGCAGCAAGGGATTCTGGGAAATGACATGAAAATGAGCACACAATGTGTCACCTTTTGCCTGGAAAGTCCATTCACATGGAGCCCATCTAAGCAAATGCATCGCCATTCACATAGCTTTTTAGCACAGCACGCTAGGTGATAATGGTCGAAAGGCAGGGTAGCAGACCTGTGAATGTGCTCAAGTGATATTCTTTATTAGCTATATGCTAACGGTGGAGGTTTTTTGTTCTTTTTTCATCCGCCGTAACTTAAAATGTATATGGTAAACCTACCCAGCCTAGAAATATTGCAAAGCAAGTATAAACAAACCTCACACTGATGATACTCATCAAGGTTGAAACATGTCTGTGAGTAGTTTGACTTGCTTTGCTAGTCCCATGCTGTGTTTAAAAGCTGTGTGAACGGCGATGCATTTGCTTAGATAGGCTCCATGTGAATAGATTTTCCAGGCAAAAGGTGACACATTGCGTGCTCATTTGCATGTCATTTCCCAGAATCCCTTGCTGCAGTGGGAGCACTGTATGCTAGGTGATAATGGTTGAAAGGCTGGGTTGCAGACCTAAGGCCTGGTCCCCGCTGACTACTGGCAGCGTCCACTGTGGCGGACGCTGCGGGGACGAGCCCTCCCCTCAATGGCGCCGGGCCCGCTGCGAGGGGGGCCGCAGCGCTGTGGCGAGAGTTGCTCCTGCTCTCAAAATAATTGATAGCAGGACTCGCGACGGAGCGCTAAGGCACACCCCCTGGCGGTTCAGCCAATGAGGGCGAACCTGCCGGGTGACGTCATGGCTGCGCCCCCATCACGCCCCCCCCCCGGTCTCTCTTCCTGCAGCCCACTGCAGACCGGGGAATCGGCTGTACGTGCCGCCAGCCTCGCGGGCGCACGTGCAGCGGAGATACTGGGGCCTCAGCCTTAGACATGTGAATGTGCTCACAAGTGATATTCCTTATTGGCTATATGCCAACGGTGGAGTTTTTTTGTTGCCTTTTTCACCCACCATACAGTAACTTAAAATGTTTATGTATGTGTATATATATATATATACACACACACACACACACACACACACACACACACACACACACACACACACACACACACACACACACACACACACACACACACACACACACGTCTAAAAGCATATATTTTATTAGAATCTTTGTTAACATGTTTAAAGGAAAACTTTAGCTCATTGTAAAAAATATTTTATTGGAAAACATTTATGACTGTAATATAGATATCATAGATCCTGTACAGCGTTAGAATGGTATGGTGACATAATACCCTGCATGACATCTGAAATGTTTTTTTTTTTTTTTTTTACATTTATTTAGAAATCTTTACAATGATTTTTTCACTCATAATTTAGACTTTATTTTTGTTTACAGTAGACGTGTTGTTCTAACGTGTATTGACTACGGTGTACATTTGTTAAAAAAAAAATCTTTACATAAAAGTAACTTCAAATATATACCTTTAAACACAATATTAAAAAATACAGAATAAGCAACAGAAACTATTGCTTGGTTTTACGTTTTGGCATATCCTTGCCATACATTTACATAATTATAAAATGTTAATTTTGTAGTACAAATCCAGAAACTGGTTACAACTCCTACCACATACAAATGGTATTGGTACATACATGCACAGCCTTCTGTCATTTATAATGCCAATAATACACAACATAGCAGGCCAATACATTGCAAATGACATATTGCCCTTACAAAGGAAATACTGTACATAAAACTAGATTCACGTTTGCAATCACTTCTATTTTTAAAATAGTGACAGAGAGAAAAAGGAAAATGGCAGACGCAGTGCTCCACATTAGAGTTTCACAGGCACAATAGATCTCTGCCCCACTGAGCTTACAATCTATTTTTGGCACCCCGAGGCAGAGGGAGACTATGACTTGCCCATAACCACAATGACAGATGACTGGGGGTTTCAAACCAGCTGCCAGGTTAAAGAAGGTATAGTTCCTGTACCACAGGGCCACGCTTCCTCTCTTTTTCAAGTTTACCATGACAAAAATACTGTTGTAATTTAACTACCTAACACAGGGGTGCTCAATTCCAGTCTTCAAGCACCCTCCACCCCCCAACAGATCAGGTTTTCAGGATATCCCAGCTTCGTCACAGGTGGCTCAATCAAAGACGGAGCCTCTGATTGATCCACCTGTGCTGAAGCAGGGATATCCTGAAAACCTGACTTGTTGGGGGAGAGCTTGAGGACTGGAGTCGAGTACCCCTGATTTATAATACGGCTCCATCTTCCCAATGCATCTCCATAGGAACATTTAATTTCACTCTACCAACTACAACACACATGCTACACTAAAATAATCAAGATCTGGTCCATTTCTTGTGTGCAAAATCCCAAGAATATGTCAAATGTCATTCATATTACATTAAAACAATTAAGTGAAATATGCCCTTGCACAAACGGTAACTTTCTTACCTACTGCATGTTTTTTTCAGTGCTGAAGTGTACAAACTAGAACTGAAGGAGCAAAGTGGTTTGTTAGTATCTCTAAGGCTGCGCTTATAGTGCCAGCGACAGCACGGCAAACCAAATGCATTTCCGCCGTCGCGTGCGTATATAGTAAGTGCGAAGGGACGGCGCAACGGTTTGGTCGCGATCGCTGGAAGTCATCTCTATTTGATTTTTCCATAGCCTGACCGTTGCGTTGCCGTGACTATAAGCGTAGCCTGAAGAATATGAAATATATTTTGGATTATAATGTGGGGTGTAAACTTGAAATACATTTTTATTTTAAAAAATCCAATAAAAGTTATTATTGCTTTTTGTGATTTGCGTTTATACAGCGTTGATTAATATATATATATATATATATATATATATGAAAAAAGAAACATACAGCGCAATCACATAGGGATATCTAACCAATTATTACCACATATAGATATAGTAGGGGGTATTTAACCCTTACAATCTACCTGTCCCTGTCTCTGTCTGCTGCCAATTAGGTCTACAGCTCCATAAGCTTGTAAAGGAAAGATACCAGAAGAATGACCTAGGTGCACAGGGAGACAAAAGAGAGATAAAAACACAGGGTAGTATGTCTTAGAAGTGTACAGCATGTTGAATTAATTCAGGCGTTTTATCCACCCTGGGATCTGGAACTCTGTCAGTATATTAGGAACGTCTTTGAATCTGTGTCCTTGGATCCTATGACACTTCTTTTCAGCCAAGTCTCCTCGGTACTTGCGAGAATTTAGAGTCCTAGTAGTTTGTTTCCACACACGGCGTGTGTCACTGCCACAGCTCTCCAGCATTCAGCAACCGGTTCCTCCGTCCTCTATGCTCCTCCGGTACCTCCGTCAGACGTGGTGACGTCACTGAGCTTTCGCGTGAGCACTGCACTCCCACGTGGGGCGTCACTTATGCCAAGATCAATAGTATACCAAAAATAGTTTAAAAAAATGTTTAAAAAACGTTTAAAAAAACATGTAGCTCTTAACACTACCATCCACTAATGTGCCACTAAACACTGTATAGTCCACGCCCTACGCGTTTCTCCTTGTGGCTTCCACCCCTGACGAAGCCGCAAGGAGAAACGCATAGGGCGTGGACTATACAGGAGAGCTGTGGCAGTGACACACGCCGTGTGTGGAAAGAAAATACTAGGACTTTAAAGTCTCGCAAGTACCGAGGAGACTTGGCTGAAAAGAAGTGTCGTAGGATCCAAGGACACAGATTCAAAGACGTTCCTAATATACTGACAGAGTTCTAGATCCCAGGGTGGATAAAACGCCTGAATTAATTCAACACGCTGTGAGAGCATATCTTACCATTTATTGGTTAAACTTCTAAGACATACTACCCTATGTTTTTTTCTCTCTTTTGTCTCCCCGTGCGCCTAGGTCATTCTTCTGATATATATATATATATATATATATATATATATATTTTTATTTTTTTTTGACGACCTGGCAGAAGTAATTATCAATGTAATACCTGCAGCAATTAATTTATTTTTCCCCATTTGAGATTTGATAATGTTTTACTGGAGTTTTTTGTTTTCCTTCCTCTGGAGATCAATATACTCTAACTGGATAGGAATCTGTTGTCTAAATTTAGCAAAGGTTTCATATTGAAGGATGTCTTTTTTCAACCTCATCTACTATGTAACTGCGAAAAAGAAATACAATTATTAAAAAATGTTGCTGTGAATTTGCGCATGTATTCTGGCATCGGAATGACAAGTTTGTCATCTGAAAAGCAACATAATGTTTGACAACATTTCTTTTGATAAATGTTAGGAGGAAATTTACCAGTCATCCGGCTGCAAAACTAGGGCAAACCAGTGCAGAACAATTGCACCAAATTCATCAAAGACATCCCTGGCTTTCAATTGAATTAATCCTATTTCTATTGCTGCTGGTAAACTTTCATAAATAGACCCCTAGGTTTATTAAAGGACTACAATAAAAAATAACAGCATTCTGCACAGATCATACCGATATACATATTTCAAAATCTACAGTACATTCGCCTGTCACTTGTTCACTTTGTGTACTTCTTATAGGTTATCCAATCTATAGTCACAAGCACAGGATACCTATAAAAGTTGTATAGCATTCAAGCAAAGATGCTCAGAGAAATACTGGAAAAAAAATAAATACATTGCATGGTTTATATATGACTGTTTATATGGCCGTTTCCACACCATGCATGCAAGAGTATATTTAACTAGTCTGAGTGACTGTTTGAAGCAGATGAGCAAAGCATTAAACTATTCTATTGTACATTTCTGCCCAATTCAACAACGCACAGTAAAATAAGGAGTTGAATGAAGGACCCCACATTTACAGCTGATGGTGTTCTAATAGGGTCTGACAAAAATAATTGCTCACAGAATTTAGGTAAAACAGTGGATGTTTGCCTATATTGCTGAATATTATGTTCCATTTCAGGTAAAAGCTGAATAAACCAACATGATGGTTCTGAACCATACACAAGATATTTTTATTATTATTATTAACAAATGATGTTTCGTTTAGGGTGATCTCTTGTTCTCTAATCATTCCCGTGTCTTTGTAGTTGCTAAACAGGACAAAGGCACACAACAGGCCTTCATTAACCCATAAACACTGGAGGAAAAACAGAACATTCACAGTAGATTCTGCATAAAGGAATACATCAACGAAAGTGAAATATGACAAGCTGGAGTGGGTCTTGTGAAACAACAAACGTGACAGGATTAGAGATGGAATCATGACCTGGCAGACAATACACGGTATATCTCAAGTCATACTTTGGCCCCAAATGTATTTTAAAAAAAAAGTTTACTTTTCACCCTGACCACACACTTTCAATGTTAGAGATACACCTATTTACTGTACATTATTTTGGTGTCTTTAAATAAGCAGTCCCTCCACAACTAGCGCGCATTGTTTCCAATAGGAAGAGCCGTACTTTCTTATGACTTAGAATACATTGGTTCATAAAGTAATCACCAGGAAAGTACCAGTGCAAAACATTAGCTTATTCATCGACCCATAACCTGATGCGGGAGGCAGCTGTTTTGATGTCACCCACATTTTCCTGATCCGAGCATCTTCCAGAGACACGAAAACAAGGTTTTCCATTTTAAGAGATCCCCAGTTCAGGTAACATACATAACAATACCTTGTATCTCAACTGTACTTGCGGCAGCATTGAAAATCCACAGAACTATATTCTGAGGTATGATCCTATGACTAAAGCAATATGTATTATACATTCTGTGATATTTGTGGTTTTGTTTTGTTACTAAATAATTTTTTTTTAGTGTTTCATTGTTAAATTATAAATGTTTAATATAATAGGAAAACAAATTGTGTATGAGGTTTCATTTCAGTGCAACGAACATACAGATGCAGTGTTATCTAAGTTTGTTTTGGGGGCAAGGAAACTGCAGCTGATCGGAGCCTGACCGCAGCGTCACCATGTCCAAAAGCCCAGCACTCTGGCTGCCCCAAGAAATTAACACAGTGGGGTCCCTGCGTCAATCCTACCGGTCGCCACCAGTCTGGAAGAGCTGCACAGAGAGAAGCGGTCCCTCTCTCTGCACAGCTCTTAAAGCCGGACATGCTGTTTTTATTATTCTTAGTACATAGAATTGAAGAACCGGGTGCTGAGCCACATTCAGCGGTCCTGGCGCCCCCTGCTTCCCGAGGCACAGGTCTCTGTATTGGGTGCTGGTATCTCCTGCAAGTTTAAATGACCCTCTGAGCTGGGCCGTGAGAGTGCTTGGCTGCGATCACGGCCGCACTTGGGCTGTGGTCTACCCGCTACATGCGAGATGCAGGGGGAACTTGTATCGCTCCACATCTGTATTGTGTTAAGCACTTAAAACAATCTATTAGTAATAAGGGATGCATGCACAGTATAGCTTTCTTTGGACGGTTATAAAATGTGAGTATTTTTGTTAATGTTTGCGCAATGTTTACAAGGAAAAAGAATAACAGTAATTATTCAAGGATGCGATTTGATATAATTTAATTTAAATATTGAAAAAGTAATAAGTATCATTCTTTTCTTATTTTGTTATAAAAAGTCCCTCTGTTCAATATAAAAATGCATAGTATTTAAAATACATTGTATTTTATATTTTAATATGGTGCGAAAACAAAATGTAGGTAATTGCATTTTATATTCTGCTGCAGTTACATTAAGCTTATCTCACCAATTGAAAAGCTAGGATAAGAGATTTAAATTCAGTCATTTTAATGTTACGATCTTAAAAAATACAGTGCCACTTGCTTGTATGGAATATCTTTACCCCCATTTCAAGAGCTGCAGTGCAAATAAAGGCCTGTACTCAAAATGCTGGTAAATGGCATCAATTCATTATAATGTACTGTATATAGCAAATGCCAATTTAAAGCATTTGCAACATTTGACTGCTTAAAAAAGATAGCAAATGTTTTATCTGCAAAATGAAAGGAATTGGGATGCAGTTATTTGGTGCATATTTAAATACACTGTGTGTGGAATAAGCCATCACTATTTATATTGTGCTACTCATTTCAGTCCATTGGCCATCATGCAATAATATATAGCAGGTTATATGTCTCCCATTTGTGCAGAACTACAATTGTTTTTTAAATGCTAAGTAGGCGTTGGGGACAAGTTTTTTTTAGCACACATACTATCATGTGTGAAATAATACATCAATTTATATTGTGGTACTCATGTTAAAAGTTGCAATCGTGCCAAAAAAATAATTAAATAAAGTTAGTTAAAAGCTGTAAATGTATGGCTCGATTCACTAAACAATTACATTGCTAATATGGAGCTAATATTGTGTTTGTTTATTGATTCAGCTCCAAAAGACTAATTTTTTAATTTTAATATTATGTTATCCTAATCATGGGTTTCAGTCAATTAAGAGCGTTACCGAAATAGCATCATATCTAAAACTTAAATACTTATTACATTTTATCTACATGACAAAAAGTAGAATATAAATCCAGTGACAAATGAAATGGCATTTACACACTTTGACATACAGTATATATGTTTCACATGGCACCTTGAACCTACCAAAAATGGTTCTACATTGGGTGCAGATAATGACATACAGTACATATTTACATAATGTATTGTATAAGTGCAAAGCAGCACCACAGTTTGAGTCCCAGCCAGACAGTCTTGTGGTACTTTGGGGATAGAGGGATTATTCAGATGTATAAAATCCTTATTCAGCACCGCCATTTCTAAAAAAATAAAAAATAAAAATACAGTGATAAATACAGGACTCTACATTTCCTCAGGGTTAAAAAAAAAAAAGAGTCTGAATACTTTTAAATTAAACTTAAATCGAACTGCTACTTTGAAATTTTGTATTTTTCTTTAGTCAACAATATGCCTCAATTTTTTTTAATCAATTGCATGAAAAAAACATTTTTGGCCCTAAATTCTGGATTTTCTATTTGGCTTCCTCTTTTTGCTTAAGGTCAGTTTCTACATTTTTTACAGGAGATGTAGTCAGATCGACAGTGTTAGGAGTAACGGGTGATAAACTGCACAAGCAATCCTTGCTACCCTCCTCGGAAGACAAAACGATTACAATTTCTTTAATATCACACTTCCTGTCGAGACGTTCAGGTTCCTGTCCACTTTGATCATCTTCTGGGCCCGGGGAAATGGTTTCATCACTGGCAGGATTCAAGGCTGTTTCCTCAGACTTCAAGATATCATTTTCAGCTATCAATTTCCCATGATCGTTGCATTTTGTTTCATTGACAGAGCTAACTTCAGATGCCGCTGGTCTGGTCAATTCTTCCTTCTTGGTAGTTCCTGCTGCTTGTTCTCCCGTAGACTGACCCTTTGGGCTTTCAGGTGCACGCAAGCACTTGGCATCCCTTGATTTTTTTTCTATGTGGGGATGTTTTTTATGAGACGCAGTAGGAGGCGTTGTCTTTTTAACGGCTTTGGTGTCCTCGGCCTTTTGTATTTTTGATGGACCCCAAATAAAGTGCTCAACAGGTTCATAATGACGATGGGCAAAACGCAAGAGTTTCCTCCTTTCCCTTCTGTCTCTGATAGTGTACACAAAATACTCTAGCGCACTTTGTTTCATGTTTGGGATTGTGTTTTCAACAAGAGACTCCTCAAGAAAGATTTTCACCAGCGGAGATTTGAAGTGCTCGTAGCCAAGTTCCCCAAGACTTTTCAATATGCGAGTAATTCTTAAATAGTTGTGCTGAGATCTGCAAAACAAACAACAAAAACCCCACATGTAAATGGCATGACAACTCCCAGGAAATACAGCGAGTATTTAGGAATAAGTTATTACGTTATTTGGGAATCACTAATAAAGTGCATGTTTCGCAGTCATATTTATATGCTGTGAATATTCACGTGATTTTATTTTCTGCTTGAAAGCTCGGCTGTACATTACTCAATGCTGTCAATTCCTGTAGTTACAGTATGAAGTGTTAAGAAGATGGAATCTAGAGGGAGAGAAGCGTTTTATTAAAATAAAGAGGCATCTGCAACCTGCAGCGAACCTTTAAAATAACCCACTGAATTCAGTTTAACATTTTTAACCCGTTGTCTGCCTTTTTCACTGACTGCTCCACACCTCTGGAATGCCCTTCCCCTCAGTACCCGACTAGCACCCTCTATCTCTGACCTTCAACACATACTTGTCTGACTTTTTGAGACTCGAAAACTGGATTTCCCAAAACAAACTGTTTTTAAACATAGACAAGACTGTAACAATGGTATTTGGGACCAAGACTAAATTTTTAAAGCTTCCAGCGACTGAGCTCCTGATTAGAACCAACGCTAACACCACCCTAACCCCTGTCACTAGTTTTAACTACCTGGGCTTATGGTTTGACTCCCACTTAACATTCGGGATGCACATTGATACCCTGACAACCAAGACCTGTGCCAAACTAGGGGTACTTTACAGGAACAAACCCTCCCTAAGTCTCCTGGTCAGAAAGCGTATCGCACAGCAGATGCTAATGCCACTTATTGACTATGGAGACATAGTATATGGCTCGGCACCTCAAACCCACCTTAGCAAACTTGACACCCTCTACAATTCAATTTGTCGGTTTGTTCTCCAATGCAACTACAACACACATCACTGCGAAATGCTCAAAGAACTAGATTGGTCACTACTCGAGTCTAGGCGCAAAGTTCACCTTTCCTGTCTTGCCTTTAAATTCTTTATGGGCAAGCTACCCAGCTATCTGAACAAGCTCCTCACCCCTACCACCTGCAGCACCTATCACCTGCGATCAGACTCCAAAAGACTGTTCATATTCCCAAGGCTCAATAAAGTATCCGGCCGCTCCTCCTCCTCTTACCGTGCACCCCAAAACTGGAACAACCTACCAGAGACTCTCACATCCACCACCAGTTTAAGTTCTTTCAAATCTAAGGCTGTCTCACATTTTAATCTGGTCTGTAACTGTCTCATACGCCCATAATATATATTTTCTTTAACTGTGCATGCAATGTCTTGTACTGTATATAATGTATACCCTGTTCATTTATGTAACTGTATTTGTAACCATGTATTATTTGTCTTAACTCTGTGCCCAGGACATACTTGAAAACGAGAGGTAACTCTCAATGTATTACTTCCTGGTAAAATATTTTATAAATAAATAAATCCACCTTTAAGACCCACCTTAAGACACACTTGCTTAAAGAAGCATATGAATAGCACTGTGGATATTCTGAACACATGATACATAAAGCTTGGCCCCCTGCAGACGCACTTACCAGAACTCCCTCCTACTGTCTCTGTACGTTCTCCCTACCTACCAATTATACTGTAAGCTCCTCGGGGCAGGGACTCCTCTTCCTTAATGTTACTTTTATGTCTAAATCACTTATTCCCATGATCTGTTATTTATATTATCTGTTATTTATTTGATTACCACATGTATTACTACTGTGAAGTGCTATGTACATTAATGGCGCTATATAAATAAAGACATACAATACAATAAAGTCTGCAAATTGTTATCCTTTTTTTTTAAACTAGTATAATTTTTTTTAAAATATTGTTTACTCCGGAAAAAACTCCAAAGTTTATACTTTAAAAAAAAAAAATGTAAATATTTTTTCCAGCCAATAGTAACGTATGCAAAGAAATTAGATCTTTCATGTATTTCTCCCGTTCACAGACATACCTTCTATATAACTGTTTGAGTGTGAATTGTTTATCCCTTCCTCTATGGCCCTACAACAGCTCTTGCTTTCATAGCCAAACAGCAGACTTCCTGCGCAGACTTTTCACCAATAAATCATGAAACCAAAGTTCAGCGTTGCAGTACCGGACGAGCAGTAAATCGTTGATGCTTTTCTATTTCAATTTTATTTAATTACTTTTGATCCCTGCAGAGCTACACTGAAGAGATCAGAAGCAATTAAATAAGTGAAGGCTAGAGATAAAAAAAATAAAAACAACATAAAGCAGCCTTAACATTTGTAATGCACTAATATTAATGCAATCTTACATTTGGCAAATCCATTGCTTGCAAACATCCTATTGTTAGGTATGATGCAACCCCAGAGGATATCCGAAATATCGCGAGGAGACACCCTTTTTTCACTGATGAAGCAACAAAAATCCTAATTCACTAATCTTGTCCCACCTTAACCACTGCAACTTTCTCCTACAGATGTAGCAAGACTTCCTGTTCTGGGAGCTGCAATTCTCACTGCCGGGAGGATTAACTCGTTGGTTCCATGCTTCCGGATGTGACCCCACAGCGTTAGTCCTTTTGGGCCATCTGCAGGGAGAGAATACCAATACTCCCCTTTCAGATGAGGTGTGCAGCCATCTGCAGCCGTGTGCCAGTCTCTCTGGAAAGTGTTACGTGTCCAGTCCACTTGAATGATTTAGATTACCAAACATGGCCATATAGCCTCCCCTTCATTATGTGGAGCATCCACGTCATCCAGGAGGAAGGTAACACAGCCCTGCATCTTAGCTGCACTGAGGGGACACGGCTCCCGATGGCCACGCAGCGCATCTGAAATGTGAATATCGGTATTCTCTCTCCCATCAAGCAAAGGATTAACGAGGTGGGGGGTCTCATTCAGAAGCATTGACCACCGCAGTGTTAATCCTTCAGGGCCGCAAACCTCGCTGTCCTTGTGGACGCGGTTTTCTGGGGCCACAAGGACAGTAAGTGTTGCAACATCTGTAGCTGTCATTCCCCTTGTCCGCCTGTCCCAACTTCAATCCATCCAAAACTCATCTACCTCACGCACTGCTCCACTTCAGTTGTGCTACTATGCAAATCCCTACACCGGCTTCCCATATCCTCTAGAATCTAATTGATAACCCTAGTTCTGACTTACAAAGCACGCAACAACGTTACCCCCTCTTACATCACAGCCAACTTCCCCAAATATAATCTCTAAACACCCTCTATGTTCTGTTCATGACATCTGCCTTTCCCTATTGCTTCTTACCTCCTCTTAATCTCGCCTGCAAGACTTCTCACGTGCTTCACCCTCTCTCTGGAATTCCCTACTACGTATCACCAGACTCTCCCCTCAGTTTGTAGACATTTAAAAACTGACCTTTTCAAGGAAGCCTACCTGGCATACCCCCAACAGCCCCTCCCCACCTCCAACCTTATTGGGACCTGCTGTGCAGCTTGACCAAACCACGTTAATGTTTCAACATTGCCCTAATTCCCTCTAGATTGTAAGATCACACAAGCAGGGCCCTAATTACCTTCTGTATCTGTTTGAGCTTGTTTGTCCTTATTTGGTATGCAACTCTGTTTATGTAATATACATAACTCTGTATCTCCCATTGTACCACGCTTTGGAATATGTTTGCATTTTACAAAAAAAAAGATAATAATAATAATAATAATGTGACAATAACTATAATAATAGCTAGGACAATTTATATAGCTGAAAAAGGTGGATGTGTTTGGGCAACAAAGAAAATAGGTATGGCGTTGTATAGTCACAATTTTGTAAGTATGGCGTTTTATAGTCACATAATAGGACAATTTATATAGCTGAAAAAAGTGGATGTGTTTGGGCAACAAAGAAAATAGGTATGGCGTTGTATAGTCACAATTTTGAAAGACAATTAATAAGTAGTTCCAGTGTGGTCGCATGTAAAATAATTACTTCTTGTTCAGCTGGTATTCTCCCCCTAAATAAAAATATGAACCACATACAACATCCAATGTTTCCTCCTTATTAAAATCAATATATTGCAATATAAAATAGTGATGCCTGCATGTTTTACCTGTCAAAGGAACACGGAAAAAAAAACTAAAATGTTGTAGCCCAAAAACTAATAGCAAAAGCTGCAGTTCTCTATTGACCACCTCCAGTACCCTCTTAAATACAGACACCTCTACTTTAGAGAAAAACTATTCGGTTGGGTAATATTGTGGGCAACTTTTTGGGGCACTGTGTGGTCACCATATACTGTACGACGATAAGTATGGTTTGACCCGGCAGGAGACTGTGTTACAGCATTTAAGTGTAATCCAACCAACACCACCCATGTAAGTCGGACTGGTGCTCACATGGTCACACATGCACCATTTCTTACGTTTAAATGATTGTGTCTTTAACAAGAACATGGAACTGTGGTTGTATATAGATATGTGTGGAGAAAAACAGTACTGTACAACGTTTAGATTCAGGGAAACATTAAGGCACAGGTTTACCATATGGCACTGAATAAAATGATTTATGGTCCATTCAAAAGAAGGCTCAAAAGAAATAAAATAATAATTTAGATGGCCCGAAAGAGGTGTTATGATTTAGCACCGCTTAGCAAATATGGCCCTAAATGCTGTGTTAAATACCTAACAAAGCACCAGAGTGGAGCTGAAAACAATGTCTGGATGAGGCAGTCAAAAGAAGGCATAATTCCTACATAATCATTTGTTTTATTGGGGCCAGTGTGAATAAGAAGGTCTGTGATCAGAGAAGCATGAAGTGAAAGATGGGTTTCCAATCAACATACTCATTCAAATGCTGAAATCTCTCTTGCCAGTTTGCAGCCCTTGAAATTTTTCGACTCTTGTCCGTCAATTGTAACCCAAAGAAAGCCAACATTATCTTGTACGCCAAAAGGAATCTTTTCATTGCTTCCTTTGTCTTTTTGAATTCCTTTCAAACAAAAGAGAAAAGGAAAGGGTAGGGGAAAGTAGAATTGCTGCACGGAAAAAGACAGTCATTCAAAGCATAAATAATATGAACAGACCCACAAAATAATAAAATATTTGAATTTCTGCAATGCACCCAGTTGCTGTATCATGCAAATAGTTACCTAAATGTAAAAAAAAACAAAAAAAAAACGCATTTAGTATATAATATAGGTGTATATGTATGTGTGTATATATATATATATATATATATATATATATATATATATATATATATATATATATATATATACCTGTTAGCCATTAAGTCCAGCCTCACACTGATGATACCCATCAAGGTTGAAACATGTATGTGAGTAGGTCTAATGGCTTTGCATCTCATCCCAGCCTCTGTTTAAAAGCTGTGTTTAAAACAGCATGCAGTGGCTTGAGGATTGGCTTGTGTAATACGAGCTTGAGACAAAAGGTGGCACTGAGTGCTCATTTGCATGTCATTTCCCAGAATCCCTTGCTGCAGTGGAAGTGCTGTATGCTGGGTGACAATGGGGAAAGACAGGGTTGCAGACCTGTCTAAGACATGCAAATGAACATACAGTAATATTTACAGTTGCTATATATATATATATATATATATATATATATATATATATATATATATATATATATATATGTATATATATGTATATATATGTATCTTAGTTATTTGATCACCAGCTAGCATTTATTATATTTTCTAGTGAGTCATAGCCTGTCATTTTTTGGAGCTGCCATTTGTGTGTTTATGTTTTTAAGTTAGTGTTCATTGCTGTTCTAATAATAAAATCTTGTTCATTTTCTGTACTGACGGAGCATCCAGTTCTTTTCACATCAGTTTAATTTGATTATTTTTGTGTGGTATATTTTAGAGTGCTATTTAGGGGATTGTCTTAGTTCTCTTTTGTGTGTTTTATATTACTTTTCATCCCCCAGCACCAACAGTTTACCTTTATTATTTTATTCCTGATTCTCTTTTGGGTTTACTGTTGATACCCAATTAATCAGTGATATTTAGGTTCTGGTTTAGACACTTATTTTTAGTGTGAGCAACATCCCCTTTTTGTGTGTTTGGTATATATATATATATATATATATATATATATATATATATATATATATACATATACACAGGTATATATATATGTATAATAGAGGACTGCGCTATTGTGTGAATTGCCAGAAATTAATCGTATAACTAAATGTTAAATAAATATAAATTAATAAAAATGTAATTGATAAAATATATGATTAAAAAATGGATATATACCAAAAATGCATATAAATCAATGTCTAATAAACAAACAATTCAAAAATAAAAATAAAATACGTGGTGCTGTGAACCTTCATTTGTCTGCTCAATGCAGATAGTCCTATAGAGTCCAAACCAATATGTCCAGTATTTGGGGAGTAAATGTAGCACTAACAGGAAAAACAGGCAGCTTCTTTAAAAGGGTACAACGACCTCCCTCTCCACCTGCATAGAAAAATAGAAGAAAAAGAAGCGCCAAATCCTAGTGCATTACTGTGCAAAATCGATATATTTAATTCCCAAAAATCTCAATAAAATGAACTCACAAACATAGAACAAATAAAAGCATGTTATGAGATATACTCATGCTCCTAGGACCAGGAAACACTGCTTTGCTGCGGAGATCATCTGCGGAGTGCCTATGACGTTAGTTCCTGCAGGCGGTGAACAACAAAGGCAGCATTGGATCCAGTGGTGTCACGGACTCATCTCCGCAGCAAAGCAGTGTTTCCTGGTCCTAGGAGCATGAGTATATCTCATAACATGCTTTTATTTGTTCTATGTTTGTGAGTTCATTTTATTGAGATTTTTGGGAATTAAATATATCGATTTTGCACAGTAATGCACTAGGATTTGGCGCTTCTTTTTCTGTGGCTAACGAAATGCTTTTATTTGTGCGAGCTTTCGAGATACACTGATCTCTTCTTCCGGCGATGTTACAATGAATGAAGCAAGCAAAGGGTATACTAAAAACAGTGTCTCTTGGAATGTTATCTGTGCTTGTCATTCCCCCGATGTGGATATATATATATAGGCACGTCCCTGAGGAAGGTCACGTTGAGTGTACCGAAACGTTGGAGGTGGTGCCATGTTACTTTGATTACATCTGCATTGGAATCACTAAGACTGTGTGCTGTCTCGTTTTTTCCGGACTCCAATCTGGTAAATTCTAATTTTACATGTGCATATGGGGCAAGCATCAGCATTTTATCTATGTTTACAGTGTGCCAACTGAGATGATTTTTTCATATATATATATACACATATATATATATATATATATATATATATATATATATATATATATATATACACACATACACACACACGGCTCAACAAATGCACTCAACCACGGAGAGTTGATTTTAGCAGCTGGCGATGTGGCGGGCGGTGACAGAAGGAGGATTGAAGAGCGGAGCAGCACCGGAGGAAGACAGCTAGGAAGAGAGGACAGAGGACCACCATGTCAGCAGAGCAGGCCATCAGAGGCGTTAAGACGGCGGAAGCAGGAGAAGAGCATTGGCACATGTGAGCAGCACAGGAGAATAAACTGGGAAGAGCTGCGCTGTGTCAGCGGCAGACACCGGAAGTTAGTAAAGACTTCCGGGTCGGGCGGCTGGTGTGCGTTCCTCCCCGGTTGTTCTCCTGTGCTGCTCACATGGTGCCAATGCTCTTCTCCTGCTGCTGCCGCCCATCGTGTAACGCCTCTGCTGTCCTGATCCGCTGTCTTCCTCCAATGCCGCTCCGCTCGTCTTCAGTCCTCCTCTTCTGCCACCGGCCGCCCACCGTCTTCGGTCTCTGCTGCAGTGCTCCACTGCGTTGCGTGCATACTGCTTCCAATTGTCAGATTTAGTCATTTATTTGTCCTCTAGAGCAGCTGCTCCCCCTCCCTGCTTGTTGCCCCCCAGTGCTCACGCTCCCCTTACCTCTGTTCCCAGCGTCAAATGACGCCACGGAATCATGCAATGTCACGTGACCCCACAGCGTCATTTGACGCCACGTTGCCACGATGATGCGTCAACACAGCCATCTGAATCTCGGTAAATTGAGGTTGCAGAGGCCTCACGTGATCTCCCGGCACTTAAATGCTGTGGGGAAGAGCGCGGGGCCTCTGCAACCGCCGCGCACCCTAGAAAAATCCTGGGTGGGCGCACCCCCCCAGTTTGCACACCCCTGCTCTAGGGGAGCAGATGTGGAGTTCCCCACCCTTTTATTCTTTCTCCCCTGTTTTTAGTGTCATTATTAATAAATGGTTATATTTTCATCGGTAACCCGAGTGCTCCCCCTAGGCAATGTTCCACTCACGGTCTGGCAATATTTCCCTGAAAGCTTACTTATTTGGTGCATTATTTGCCCATTGAAGCTCAGCAAAACATTTAGCAGGGAATCAAACTTGGTTAATAATAATGTTTTTAAATGTACAATTGGCGAATGCATTGACCGTTTTGCCCAGCTCCACAGCTTAAAAAAAAACCTGCCCTTGGGTCACAATAAATGGTCTCCTCAGGTCATTCATTCGATATATTATTTTTCTGCAGAATCGCTCCTCCATAGATGTGTGTTTTACCTCAATTTCATAGGAGGTCAGTTCTTTAGCGTAGAAATTCAAGCCTTGTTCTCTTAGAGGAAAAAGCCTGTAAAAAGAAGAATGCATTATTATGGTTCCGATGCATACATTATACACTCCTTTTAGGGGAATAAAAAGTGGTGCAATTCCAGGGTATGTAAAAATATTGGAATGGAAAGGAGAAAATATCCAGGCACACGGTCTTCTCATTCACACTCATTATACTGATTCATACTGAATGAGAAGACTGTGTGCCTGGATATCTTCTCCTTTCCATGTGAACTTATTGGGGTCTTGCATGACTTTCATCTTATCTCCGTGAGCACCGGCAGTCGATACATTTTTTCAAACAGATGAGACGTGTGCCAGTAATCCACCCTGAATGAGTAAAAATATTGAAATTAATATTATTATTTCATTGAATCCTCTGGAGCAATGCTTTTGCCCCAGAATTGCACCACTTTTGCCTTCATACATAAGGGTCATACTGTATATGTTATTAGTATATAGTTATAGCTTACCAATACTTACCACTGTATGTAGGTGTGATTATGTTCCAGTTTATCATAGTCACCCTTCCATTTATTTAAGATTTCTTCAATATAAACACCTAGTCAAAGACCAACAACAAAAAAAACTTTGAAAATCCACGACGACTGATATGTTTAAATGAATACAAACTAACGTTGAAGCACATTATATTGCAATTAACTATTAAGGTCATTCAATTATGTAAGTATGTATGTATGTATGTGTCTTTATTTGTAGAACGCCACCCATGTACATACAGGTAGTGCTTTACAGCAGTAATACATTTGACAAAATATTAGAAAATGGGACTAGGCGCTTCACACATAAAAGTAAACATTAGGAAAATGGAGCCCATGCCCCTAAGAGCTTACAATCTAGATGGTAAGTAGGGAGAAAGTCCAGAGATTGTAGAAGGGTGTTCTGGTGAGTGCATATGCAAGGGGTCATTGTAAATGCATATGAGATTTATAGTACAAAAAGGGAGGTTCCCAAATACTTAAATAAAGGAGGTGGTTTTTTTTAAAGATGGGCCTTAAAAGGTGGAGAGCGATGGTGCTAGTCTGATATTGAGGGGAAAGGCATTCCAGGGGTATTGGGCAGTAAGTGAGAACGGTTTTAGGTGGGAGAGGGTTTTAGATACAAAATAGGGAGTAGACAGAAGACATTATTGAGCAGAATGCAAGCAGTTGTATCGCAAGAATAGGGCTGTGATATAAGGAGGCAGAGTGTATAGCCTTAAAAAGAGAGAAGAAGAATTTTGTAGGTAAGATGGGATTTAATACAGTAGGAAGCCAGAAGAGGGATTTCAGCAGGAGAGGATCTGAGACAGATTTAGGAGATAGTGAAGTGATTCTTGCAGCAACGCTTAGGATAGATTGTAAGGGAGACAGGTCACAATAGTCAAGATGTGAGAGAATGAGTTTTAATAGTAGCGCGACCGAGAAAAAAGGCATATCTTTGCAATCTTACGGAGAAATAAAACGCCAGCTACGGCGTGAAACGCGGCTGAGATTTCTTTTTTACTTGTGTTGGCTTGATGCTACATTAAAACTCATTTTCTATTTTGGATCCAGTGCCTCCAGTTCTCTTGTTTTGCTGTGCTCCTTCTATTTGTGTTAGTTTCTACAGTACCTATTCTGCTCAGTGGGATGCACGCCCGGATGGTTGTACCGATTACCCTTGATACAATAGGTCTCTGAGTACTGCAATTCATTGAAATGTTTAAGTGCACTCACCTACCTAACCTAGGGCTTGAGGCAAGATTTGAACTTATCCTTGGTGCTGCCTAGGGTGGTCTCTTCCTTGCCTGCCCTATTTCTGGTCTGGGTTCCAAGCGGCACAGACATTACCCACAGAGTCTTATCATCCATTTTACAAAAGGGTTATATAGTCTCTTTTTCCATATCGACAACTAAGATTTTCTATAGCACCATTATTTGGAGATTTGTTCTCTCTAAATTTTTCTTTAGCTACATTGTGAATGTAAGAGGGACGTGAGGGAGTATGTGAGGGAAAACCAAATTTGACACATGCAGCGTGCTAGTGGTACTGGGTGTATGAGCCAGGCTTGGGTGATAGCACGAAGAGCTCCATCTTCAATATGTCAAGTTTGAATCGGCAGAGGCCCATCCACGATGATATAGCGGAGAGACATGCATAGACTTTGGTCTGGACAGCAGGTGTGGTCAGGGGTTGAAAAGAAAATGTGTTTGTTGTCAACATAGAGGTGATAATTGAACCCAAAACATGTGATAAGGTCACCTAGAGAGAGTGTGCATAGAGAAAAGAGAAGAGGTCCCAGGACAGACCACAACGTGAGAAGGGGCCACGGATATTACAGGGGACACAGGTCAAGGGGACAGTGGCCGGCATTTGTCACCATATTCAGACCCTCGGAGACCAAGTTCAGGGCTGGGGGAACTGGCAGAATGGGGCGGGACTCATCTCAAAGTTTCGTTCTGGTGGACATGCAGTGTCCTCCCTAGCAAAAGCAGCGACAGTGTACCGAGTCCCAACCTGGTTGACAACCGGATAGGTCATCCGTAATAGGGCATTTAACTGTCCTCGCACTTGAGCGGTAACAGTCACAGCCGAAGACTTGGCAAGGCACCCCAGGTTTCAGGTGGCGGAAGGTATAACCTTTTCATGCTCCTGCTTCCGCGCCCTGACGCAAAAAGAAATCCTCCGTGGTGGTACTCACCTGGACAGCAGGGGCGGTCGCAGGATCCATCTACCCGGACAAATGTTCTGAGTCTATTTCCTTTGGCAGCGCTGGGGAAATCACAGGATTCAGAGTAGTAGAAGTAGTACTGGCCGTTACCACTAGCGCAGATCCCTCCGTGCTGATCACCTCGTCCGTCTGCTCTGCGGAGGCAGCCATATAGGCCATAGCTTGATCTCGGGCCTCACTGATATCTCTGTACCACAGCGATGACTGGTGCATTCCTCATGGGACATCCAACCAGTTGGGGTCGCATCACAAATCAATACTCCCTGATGGATTTCGGGGCTCGAGATGGACGATAGGGCTTCTACCTCGGTAGCGGTGAAGGCCTTGTCCGGCTCCTCGGGGATGGACGCACCCTCACCGTCCTTCCGATGTCTCGTGGATCCAGCAGCGGAACATACCTCATTCGCAGAGCCAAGCCCCAGGGACGTGGTGTGCATAAAGGGACCGTGACTGTCCAGGCAACGGCCCGCCTCCTCCAAGGTGCAGATCGGAGCAGGAACCAGCTGGGGAGCAGGAAGGCTAAAGACTTCGCACACCAGCCGGTGTGGAATCAGGTAAGCCTGTCGATGTTATTTCCCACTCCGCAGGGCTGGAGAGGATGCTTCCATCAGCTCCCTGAGAGCCCATTCCAGAGTCCATACACCTTGAGCCAACACCCCATACGATCGACCGGGGCTGGGCAAATCACGGCTCAGGGTCAGTTAGTCTTGTCGGTAGCCCTCAGATGGCTGTCCAGCCATATCCATCAAGACTCATGAGTCCAGCGAGACCAAGCAGCTCCCCTGAAAATCAGTGGAGTCTTGGGGTTTCCATTACAGCTCGCTTGGGGTGGAGATCCTTGGGACACCGCACATGCACCATTTTCTTAGCACATTGTTCTGCCATACACACTGCAGCTCCCTTCGGTGGGGGGTCCGTTCCTCAAGATCCCATAGAGCCCCCTGGGACACCGCACATGAGGAGATATAGTCTGGAGTGGAGGGGGTCCATGTCATAGCTTCATTCACGGGGAGTCCGGTCTTTAAGATACCCTAGAGCCCCCTTTGGACACTACACACATGGGCCCCCTTAGTTTATATCCCATTCTCTCGCTGCAAAAGCCTGCCCTGATGGTATATCAGCAGCACCTCTAAGTGTAGCACTCGATGCCAAACTCAAGGTCATTAATAAACAAGTTAAAAAGCAGGGGTCCCAGTACGATCCCCGAGGTACTCCACTGACGACCTTAGCCCAACTTGAATAAGTTCAATTTACGACAACTCTCTGTTATCTATCCTTCAACCAGTTTTCAATCCGGGTACTGTATAAATATTTTTACTGATTCCAATTTGCTTTATTTTGTACATTAACTTTGTGTGATACAATATCAAAAGCCTTTGCAAAATCTAAGTAGACCACATTAACTGCATTAACCTGGTTTAAATTCCTACTTACCTCCTCAAAGAAACCAATAAAGTTAGTTTGGTATGATCTATCCTTGATAAAGCCTTGCTGACCATTAGCAATTTTGTTTTTCGTTCCTGAATATTGTCCTGTACTAAACCCTCTAGTAGCTTCCCCACTATTGATGTTAGGCTTACAGGTCTGAAATTCCCCGGTTGTGATCTAGCTCCCCTTTTTAAATGTAGGCACCACGTCTGCTTTACGCCAATCCTGTGGTACTGGGCCTGTGGAAATGGAGTCCTTGAATATTAAATGTAATGGTTTGACTATTACTGAACTTCGCTCTTTAAGAACTCTTGGATGCATGCCATTGGGGCTAGGTGTCTTATTTACTTTCATTCTATCAAGCCGCCTATGACCTACTTCCTCAGGTAATCAATTGTTCGTTAATAAAGAAGTTGTGGCTTCCTCCTGCGGCACTACTATTGCAATTGATTCTTCCCTTGTAAATACTTGACCCTACCTGTCCTTCTAACTATCGACCTGTCTCTCTCCTGCCTTTTGCCTCCAAACTCCTTGAACGTCTTGTATTCTCTCGATTGCTACACTTTCTCAACACCTATTCTCTTCTAGACCCTCTACATATCAGTCGTCATGGCTTCTGCTCACTCTACTGAAACAGCCCTCACTAAAATAACCGACGACCTCCATGCTGCCAAAGACAGAGGTCATTACACTCTGCTCATATTACTCGACCTCTCTGCAGCATTTGACACCGTGGACCACCCTCTTCTCCTCCACATTCTCCATACTCTTGGTATTCGGAACAAAGCTCTATCCTGGATCTCCTCTTACCTCTCCCATCGTACTTTCAGTGTCTCTTTTGCCAACACCTCCTCCTCTATCGATCTCTCTGGGGGGGTACCCCAGGGCTCTGTGCTGGGACCCCTTCTCTTCTCTCTTTACACACTCTCTCTAGGTGACCTAATCACATATTTTGGGTTTAAATATCACCTCTATGCTGACAACACACAAATTTACCTTTCAACCCCTGACCTTACACCTGCTATACAGACCAAAGTTTCTGAATGTCTGTCTGGAATATCATCCTGGATGGCCATCCGTCGACTGAAACTTAACATGGCAAAAACAGAGCTCCTTATACTTCCTCCCAAACCTGGCCCTACTACCTCCTTCCACATTACTGTTGGAAATACGATCATTCACCCAGTAGCCTAAGCACGCTGCCTAGGGGTCACACTCGATTCCTCTCACATTCTCCTCTCATTCAAAAAGTTTCTAAAACTTGTCGCTTTTTCCTCCGCAATATCACAAAGATACGCCCGTTCCTCTGTTACTCGTCTGCTAAAACTCAGACTCAGGCCCTCATTCTCTCCCATTTCGATTACTGCAACCTCCTGCTGTCCTGCCTCTCACCTGTCTCCCCTACAATCTATACTAAACGCTGCTGCCAGAATCACTCTACTCTTTCCTAATTCTGTCTCCGCGTCTCCCCTCCTGAAATCCCTCTCCTGGCTTCCGATCAAATCCCGCATCTCAGACTCAATTCTCCTCCTCACTTTTAAAGCCTTACACTCCTCTGCCCCTCCTTACATCTCAGCCCTAATTTCTCGCTATGCACCATCCCGACTCTTGCGGTCTTCTCAAGGATGTTTTCTTTCTACCCCCTTTGTATCTAAAGCCCTCTCCCGCCTTAAACCTTTCTTACTGACTGCCCCACACCTCTGGAATGCCCTTCCCCTCAGTACCCGACTAGCACCCTCTCTATCCACCGTTAAGACCACCTTAAGACACACTTGCTTAAAGAAGCATATGAATAGCACTGGATAATCCTGGACACATGATACATAAAGCTTGGCCCCCTGCAGAAACACTTACTAGAATTCCCTCTTACTGTCTCTATACCTTCTCCTACCTACCAATTAGATTGTAAGCTCCTCTGAGCAGGGACTCCTCTTCCTTAATGTTACTCTTATGTCTGAAGCACTTATTCCCATGACCTGTTATTTATATTATTTGTTATTTATATGATTACAACATGTATTACTAGTGTGAAGCGCTATGTATATTTATGGCGCTATATAAATAAAGACATACAATACAATAGCAAATAATTTGTTTAATACCTCTGCTTTTTCCTTATTTCCAATAATTTGCCTGCCCGTCTCCCACTGAAAGGGTCCTACATTTTCTTTTCTCATTTTTTTGTTATTAAAAAGGTACTTAAATAAAATTTTTTGGTTGATCTTACTTTCTGTTGCAATCCTTTTTTCATTTTCAATTTTTGTTAATTTGATTACCCTTTTGCAACTTTTGTTACATTCCTTATAATTCTGAATCTAAAATGCCTAACTCTTTTCCATTTCCTCCCCTACCTGTTTATTTAGCCACATTGGTAAAATTTGTTTCTTTTATATTTATTACCCTAGGGTATATATACCAGTACACCCATAAGTACACTTATCTAACAATGTTTTAAATACTGCCAATTTATCTTCCACATTTTTCCATTCAAAAACAAATCATCGCAATTTATTCCTTGTAGATTATTCCTCAATTTATTAAAATCTGCATTCTAAACAGTAAAGTCTCCCAAATGTTCCCAGACTTCAATATTTGTTATTATTTTAACATTGTTTGATATTATCAAATCCAGTATTGCCCCTCCTCCAGTCGGTTCCTCAATAATTTGGGTCATATAATTGTCTTTAAGCACCCCCAAAGTTTCTTTTCGTTGTAAGAAGCAAACAAAGAGTAGATACGAACACTCCAAGTAAGGTAGGGGTATTGGTCGGCCTCCGATTTCCTACCCTTCACTCTCTAATTGGAGGATTAATACTAAACTCCACCACTTGGGACCTCCGCTGTGCTAGACATTTGGATTTGGAGCACATGTGACAGAAATATCCCAGTCACACCACCCATGCCGATCAAATGGTGGTGTAACTAAAAGGGGTGACACAGTCAATCCTAGATTATCCTCAGAGAGTGAGGGATTATAGATATCTGCAATACTACTATCCACCTTTCAGTGATCCTATTATCACCGGCTACTGTCGGTCCAGCAACTGTCGCCCCCTATGGGAAATTATATATACCCCTTGTATTTTAAATATTATATATTAATAAAAAATATTTTTAACTAAGACACATTCTCTAGAATTTGTTTTATTTTCCGTGGGGTTCTATTGTTCTAGCATTTAGAATCACATAGTTATAATACCTTATTACTATATTTACACTTGTATGGCTGCGAGTGCACGCAATTTGGGGACTCACTGATCCACCATTACAGCTGGATTTGGTATCTGCCAGTTTATCTATTGTGTCCTTTCATTGTAATGCTAATCTCATTGCTCCAGTCTATGTCTGGATAATTAAAATCACCCATTATGCAAAAATGACCTAGTTTTGATGCCTTCTCCATTTACAAACATTTTGGCTTCCTCTCTCACAGATATTTGGTGGTTTATAGCATATCCCTACAAACATTTTGCTTGAACTTTTACCTCCACTGCTAATTTCTATCTACAAGGTCTCTACATTTGTATCATTCCCTTCATAAACATATTTCTTAGAATAGGTTTTAGATCCAGTTTCACATATAAAACATACTCCTCTTCTATTTGATCGATCCTTACGAAAAAGGGAATAACCCTCTAATTGAACTGCCCAGTCATGAGTTTCATCCCACCATGTTTCAGTAATGCCTATAATATGATACTGCTCTCTTGTAGCTATTAAAGATCCCCCATTTTATCTTTCAAGCTCCTGCATTAGCAAGCATGTATTTAAGCTTTTTTTCCAGTCTGTGATATTATCTTTCTACTCCAATTATATTTAGTCTTTAGAAGTTTTCTAGTATTATCTGTATTTAATATGGATGTCTCCCTGATTGCCAAACTCCCATTTGTCCCCAGTCTACTTCCATGACTCCTAGCTGTTTCCCCATTCCTATCCTGTCTAGTTCATTATCTACTTCTTGCCGCTACCACGTCCTTCATAGTTTAAAATGGCCTCCAACATTTTTAAACATCCTCCCCCCTAGCACAGAAGAGCCCTCTTCATTGAGGTGCAATCCATCCCTACCACGCACCTCTCAGAAAAAGAATCACAGTGCTCTAAAAAACCCAAACCCTCCTTCCTACACCACTTTCTTAGCCATGCATTAACCTCCCTAATCTCTGACTGTCTCCGTGTGGTAGCGCATGGCACTGGTAGTATTTCAGAAAATACTACCTTGGACGTCCTTGCCTTAAGCTTGCTGCCTAGATCCCTGAAATAATTTTTTAGGACCCTCCATCTTTCTCTAACTTTGTCATTGGTGCCAACGTGTACCAAGACTGGCGCCGGGTCAGTGCCAACAATCTGTCTACCCGATCCGCAATGTGCCGAACATGAGCCCTTAGCGACAACAATCTGTTCGGTTCACAGATTGCCCTATCTACTTTCCTAATAATGGAGCCCCCTACCACCACAACCTTTCTTGGTCTCTGAATATCTACAGTCGCCTCTGTGGCTGCTAGAGGAATCAGTGTCTCCCAGCCGTGTGATTCTTGCCCTGACACTCCCAATATCTTCACTATCTGGCAAATCTATTGGAATGGGTCAGCCTAACTGGCCTGCGTCTTCCCCCTACTTCTGCCTGTTACCCAGCTACCTATCTGTTCCTGGTCCTCACTCACAGCTCCACCCTCTGCACCACTAGTCCCATCCAGGGCCTGCTCACCGAGCACTAAACTCCTTTCAAGATTATCAATGTCCCTCAATATTGCACGTTGCCTCTTCAGATCAGTAATCTGAGATTCCAAAGACCACCTGCTCACACTTCTCACAGAGGTATGCTCCTGGGAACAGCAGCCCCAAGTGCACATACATGTGATAAGATGTGCACTGAGTGGCACTCTCAATCCTGCTCATTGTTAGAGTATGTTAGATAGCACTTTATACTCCATATATCCAACGAACTAACAATTTACTGTAGTTATACAGTATATACCTTGTTTCACACCTCTCTTGTTCCAACTACTTTATAGGGGTTTCAAATATATCTGGTTCTAGCTCCACACTTAATACAAACAGCATTTGAAATCAAACAGTAATAGTAACACAGATCTGGACACGCACACCAACCATTTGTGTTAGGCAAGCAATCAACTAACCAATCAATCAAAGACTGAGCAACCTGTGCTGAAGCAGGGATATTCTGAAAACCTGACCTGTTTGTAGCTCGAGGACTGGAGTTATCTACCCCTGATCTATATGAATTATAAAGTTCTACAATAAAAGGATTATTTCAATGCAAATTCCTCCAACTCGCCACACTTCCTTATTTGCGGATATTCTCCAGACAAATAAAGGCTACCAAGACTGCTATTAAATACCAACAGACACATAATGCCTTATATTCATATAACAATAGTGAAAAACGTACTTACTAACATCTGGATAGGATTAGAGATGGAAATAGAAAAGCTTTGTACTGCTTGAAATACAGTAGCAGTCTACCATCTCTCCAGGACAGGCCAATTATGGAGACGACCTTCTGCATCCCAGGTATGTCCTGACAGTGCAGCTGCCATTCGACGGGGTTCATGTTAGTTTGGCAGCACCCCTACTTATTCTCCAGCCTCAGGTGTCTTTGCAGAAAATGCCTCTCCAATTCTTGAGGTGCATGGAGGGAAACTGATGATATGGCCAAATGTTTTGCAGCTCTAAGATACTGTGTTATTTCATTTTGAAAGAACAACAGTAGCTGGTGGGAGACCAATCTATAACTTGGCCTGACATAACTTTTAGGCCATTTGAAAAAAAAAATAGATTTCACGTTCTGTGAACGAAATCAGGGACAGATGGCGATTGTTTTATTGGTCGTTTATATGCGCATACAAATTGACAGCTGTGGACTTGGAATGATGTATCACAATACTATATTCTAGGAATGTAGGATGTGCTTTGGGATGCTCGCAGCAGTGACGACATTTCAGGTTAACAAATCAAAGCAGGAGGTCCTCAATGCTCCTAATTGTTTTCAAGAGATATTAAGAAATTGAATATCCAAAAGTAGGGTACAATACCTTTACTGGCTAACCCATGGTTAAAAAGAGTGCAAGCTTTCAGGACCACAAAGGCCCCTTCTTCAGGCAGACAGAAATTGAGTAAAACACATTTTTTGGTTGTGGTACTTTTTAATATCACCAGATTGTTGATGTCTTATTGATTTACACACACATGCAAAAAAATAAATAAATTGACAAAGTTCTAATTATTTTGTGGATTACCGTCAGTTACGCTTTTTATGGGACTTGTATAGAATTGTCATATCTTGTCTGGTCGCAAAGACTCATGTACTGTATAATGTTAATAAAAAAAAGTTTTCACTGCTGCAAGAAAATGTTCCACAGCACCAGTTTGTTTGCTTGGGCTGTGCACAGCAGGGGTCAAGATATAAAGGTGATTATAATCTGATGAAGACTCAAGCCCCCTCAACAGGTCAGGTTTTCAGGATATGCCTGCGTCAGAGCCTCTGATGGAGCTAAAGTGGCGGCCGCCCTGAGTCTAAAGCGGCCGCCACCGCGGATATTTTTAAAGCCCGTGCAGACGCGGGCTTTTTTTTTTTTTTTCGGCGCCGCAGGCGCTTACATTGTTCAGTGCCATTACCGCTGAACGGAGAAACGGCCGGCGTGCGACCGCGAGATGCGGCTGGCGCGCGGCCAAGTTCGGCGGCTAAAAAAAAAAAGCCCCGAACAATTGCGGTTAAGCTTTAGATTAAGCTTAGCCGCAACAGTACTTGTGCTGAAGCAGGGTTATTCTGAAAACCTGACCTGCTGGGGGAGGGGGGTCACTTGAGGACTGGAGTTGGGCACCCTGACCTACATTAATGCGGGGTATGCCTGTATGTGAAACGAAAAGCTTTCATGTACCAGGCTACATTGGTCGTGATTATTGCATAAAAGATGACATACTGTAGACCTCAAAGGCTCCACGACAAACATTGTATATGCTCTTCTTGTTTTTTCAACACGAAGCTCTAGGTACCACAGACTTCAATGCCATTTTACATTACTTGTACAATAATTCTGCACATATGACAGGACGATACCATACAAGGGCCCATACACTGCAAAGTGCAATAGCGCCCCTGACAGCAATGGGGCTTTCCATGCAATAGCACCGGACTGGCGCTATCACAGTTTACAGAATACACACACACACACACACACACACACACACACACACACACACACACACACACACACACACACACACACACACTTTAGATTAAAACCAGACTCCTTTTAAAACACCTGCCTGCCTCGATTGGACACACATTGGACACACTATATTACATAACCATGTAGTGTGATCGAGTGCTGTTATACAGGGGACTTTACTGGTCTACTGGCCCCTCTTGCTTACCAGTTCTTTACAATTTGTTTGTTGTTTGCTTTCCCCTATTGCACCGTTCACCCTACTTACTGACGCTTAATATACGCGAGGAGTGCTGGTGTCATATTTGTTGTTGTGCAAACCCAATGTTTCACAGATTATTAAGTGCTGAAAAAGTCACTTATACAGTGTATACTGAAGGATTTCACTGTTCAATTTGCCATCATGGTAGAATAAAATGAATAAAGTTACACATACAGGCATACCCCGCTTTAAGTACACTCACTTTAAGTACACTCACGAGTAAGTACATATCACCCAATAGGCAAACGGCAGCTCACGCATGCGCCTGTCATCACGTCCTGAACAGCAATACCGGCTCCCTACCTGTACCGAAGCTGTGCGCAAGCAGGGAGAGTATAGAGCCTGTTACAAATGCGTTATTTACATCAGTTATGCACGTATATAACGATTGCAGTACAGTACATGCATCAATAAGTGGGGAAAAGGTAGTGCTTCACTTTAAGTACATTTTCGCTTTACATACATGCTCCGGTCCCATTGCGTATGTTAATGCGGGGTATGCCTGTATACTGTAGTAAAAGAAAAACCTGCTTTTTCTGCATTATAGGTGCTATTGGTTCATTAAACCTAACCACGTTTGCACCAAATATCAAGACCTTGGCAGTCCAAACATTTGTATATACAAGAAATCAGGGCTGTAGAACAGCCAAGTATTACCACCCTGGCCTTTATCGCAGACACTCTGATGATACAAAGCTGCCCCTCTCTTCCTACTGGTGTCCAAGATGACCTGGGGTTATACAGAACCTCCGGTGTTAATCTGCAGCTACTGTATGGTGCCCCCATTAATCTGATTCCAATGCGGACACAAAATACACAATGTCCCATTGCCAAGATTTTGCTTAGGTCATTCATTTACTTGAACCCTTTAGAAAAATGTGCCTTAAAAAACGAAAATCTAACCAATGGGTACAAATTTCCACATGCACAGCAGATTCTCGAAGTGCAAAAAAAAGAAATAAGTGAAATCAAAAAAGGCATAGGTACAGTTTTTTAAATTTTTTATAGTTGCGATAAAAGGGTCTATTCACTAAAGTGCAATAACCATTATGGGTCGTTAAGCTTCACTGAATAGCTATTAATGAGAAACAATAGCTATTACACTTTAATGAGTACATTTCAAAATGTTCTCTGCATTGCACAGTGCTGTGACTTTATGGCTCCTATGCAATGTGATGAGAAGCGAATGGAACCTAATGCATCAATAAAGTTCATTACACCGTTTCTGAACATATTGTATACAGGCCCATGAGATTTAAGGCGATAACATGTAGGCCCATACTTCCCAAATGGTGCTATACTACAAGACCCCTTCCAGGTCTGAAAAAAGGTCCATTCAAGTGACGCAAGTCATCTTCTGACATGTATGTATGTATGTATGTATGCATGCATGTATGTATTCTGGAACCAGGACCACGTGTAGGATGTGAATGAGGCCAGATAGCTTAACTCGTCCCCTTTTGAAAGCACACAAAGTCCTTTTATTGTATTGTATGTCTTTATTTATATAGCGCCATTAATGTACATAGCGCTTCACAGTAGTAATACATGTGGTAATCAAATAAATAATAGATAATATAAATAAAAGATCATGGGAATAAGTGCTTCAGACATAAAAGTAACATTAAGGAAGAGGAGTCCCTGCTCCGAGGAGCTTACAGTCTAATTGCTAGGTAGGGAGAACGTACAGAGACAGTAGGAGAGAGTTCTGATAAGTGCGTCTGCAGGTGGCCAAGCTTTATGTATCGTGTATAGTATTATCCATGGTGCTATTGATATGCTTCTTTAAGTAAGTGTGTCTTAAGGTGGGTCTTAAAAGTGGATAGCGAGGGTGCTAGTCGGGTACTGATGGGAAGGGCATTCCAGATGTGTGGGGCCGTCAGTGAAAAAAGTTTAAGGCGGGAGAGGGCTTTAGATACAAAGGGGGTAGAAAGAAGATATCCTTGAGAAGAACGCAAGAGTCTGGATGGTGCATAACGAGAAATTAGGGCATGAGATGTAAGGTTGGGCAGAAGAGTGTAAAGCTTTAAAAGTGAGAAGAATGGAGTGTGAGATGCGGGATTTGATCGGAAGCCAGGAGAGGGATTTCATGAGGGTAGATGCTGAGACGGATCTAGGAAAGAGTAGAGTGATTCTGGCAGCAGCTTTATATTTTCTTAACTTTATTGGGAAAGCATCAGACATATAAAGGCACGTGTAGATGGTTTGGTGTGGTGATTGAGTGCTTCTCTAGGGTGAAGGTGCTTTGTAGTTGGAGGAAGGTAAAAACAGAATGGCCTTGCCAGTGAGTAGATAACATAAGAGGTACTCACTCAGCCTGCTTAGGATAGAAAGGAAGGGGTGCCTGGGAAACAGGAATAGTCTCAGGACCAAACCAACTTATCAACAGAGACAGGGGGGTGGATTGACCCATTCTCAGCTAGGAGAATTGGGGTGTTGCTAGGGCAACCAGCTACAGGCTGTGTGGAGAAGGAACATGTTACAAAATGTATCAATTACACAGGCACTGTGTGTTTTCAGAGCAGAGAAGCATGCAACTGAAATATAGAAAGTTAGCAGGCAGAGCTGCAAGGGGGGGACGGGGACAGAAATGAATAATCCTGTCCCAGGACAGCATATATGTATATATATTGCGCCACCCAGGTACATAGCGCTTTACAATACATGTGACATAATATAACACAATGGGAATACGTGCTTCAGACATTAAACAATAGGAAAAGGAGTCCTTGCCTCAAAGAGCTTACAATCTAATTGGTAAGTGAGGATAACTTACAGAGACAGTAAGAGGGTCTTCTGGTGTGTGTCTGCAAGGGGCCATGGTTAGTGCATGTGAGATGTATAGTATCAGCCAGTGGAGCAACCCATATGCTTCGATAAAGAGGTGTGTTTTAAGAAAGGTCCTAAAAGGTGAGGAGAGATGGTGCCAGTCGGATATTGAGAGGACAGGTATTCAATAGCACTTACTAAATATGGGCCCAAAAACAAAACAATGGAAGAAGGGCAAATTTTATTTTTATTTATTTATAAAATGTTTTACCAGGAAGTAATACATTGAGAGTTACCTCTCGTTTTCAAAATTGCATGGTACATTTCATACAGTAAGACCACCAAGTTTTCATGCAACCGGCCATGTTAGTGCCGTTCCCCTCACAATTGCTCAGGTGTGCCAAAATCTTGCACTGCCGAGTAACTTGTTCATTAAACATCTTTCGCTGCACTCTGGCTACTAAAAGATCAATCAAGCACTGTACACAAGTGACTGCATCTTTAAACTACAATTATATCCTATATTATACCAAGCTCAACAACCAAAGCTTCTGACAGATGTTTACTAGTTGGTTTGCTACTTGGGGAGTTATGAAATCTTAACACTTTCTCCCTGCCAAGTCCACAAATACTTGGCAAATCATTGAAATAGCCGTGTCTCCTATTCATGACTTGGCCGACACATCCAAGAATACAGCTATTATTAGGTAAGTGACTGTAAAATATATGGTTCCTACTTTGAAAGATCATTCATACGTTCTTTCTTTCTTAACCCATGCATTCTCCATGCAGGTGTTGCCAACAGAAAGTGGTGCATACAGTGGGGTACACACACACACAAACGTCTTAAGGCATAGCACCACTTAGTAATATTGACCTAAATCATTTCGTATGAAAGATCTGCAGCATATTCAAATAAAAATAATATATAGTATAAATCTGAGCATACCATCAGGCTTAAATGGAATCTTGTTCATGTAAAATCTGAGATTACACAAGTCATTTTGACAACGAAGATCTTTAAAATTCTGCTGGAAAAAAAAAAATATGAAATGAATACATCTGGATACACATACTCTTTGTAAATCTATGAGTGTTTTACGCCAGTTTTGTTAATAAAATCCTTTGAAATTGTAGGATGAAAAAATTCAAGACACAGTAGGTTTTACAGCAACGCTGCAATCTTTATGGGCAGCAGAGTGTCAGCTACTTTTTTGGAAGACTTACTGTACAGTATTAATGGACCGTTGCATCTGAAACTCCAAATAGGAGATAAGAGGAGATAGGTCTACTAATAATAGCAGGCATGCAATAATAATAATGATAACAGCAATATTAAAGGTAATAATGGTGTCATCTATTTGTATACTCTAGCAGGGGCTCTCAACTCCAGTCCTCAAGCCCCCTCAACAGGTCATGTTTTCAAGATATCCCTGCTTCAGCACAGGTGGCTCAAAACAGTCCCTGCTTCAGCACAGGTGACTCAGAGGCTTAGTCGTTGACAGAGCCTCTGATTGAGCAACCTGTGCAGAAGCAGGGATATCCTGAAAACTTGACCTGTTGAGGGGGCTGGAGGGCTGAAGTTGAGCACCCCTGTACTATAGCACCGGCAGTGGACAGAGGAGTGTAACAGGAGCAATGTGCATCTTTGTTTCCCATTGCAGGAAGGCATGTGACATCTGCAGAGTTGTTTGGGAAAGGATGACTAAAGACCCAGTAAGTCGTACTACTGCTATAAACAATAGCCTAATGTTTGATATAAATCCAATAACTATTAGATGTATCAGTCGTAACATAAAAGTCAACATCACAGAATATTTGGTTTCAGGCTTATTTTCAAAGGAAGCTAAACAGAGGATGGAGATGCGCATGTAAGAAATTGTCATTCAATCATCTTACTGGGTATTGGTGTCGATACTTGTACAAATCTCGTGCCGCATAAAAGCTTCTCTTTGGTTTGATGTTCTGCTCGGCTGTGTTGCTGTCACTCTGAAAATTAAAAAAAAAAAAAAGAGGCATTAACTAACTGAAATAAATATAAACACAAAAGTCAATACATTGCCACAATAATAGATGGCATCTGAACTTAAAGATGGTGTCTACGTCAGAGTTTCGCGCTAGAAAATGTAAATCCTGTAATAAAAAAAACTCCAAAGCTCTCCTCTGGGCTCTAAGCCAGACGGGGCTTGTGAGGCAACCACCCAGCATTCTATTCATATGCAACGTAGGTGCAGTCACAAGGATGCAAGGGCATTGGTTCTTCCCAAAACCTGGAGTGGCGGCTGGTGGTCCCAGAGGAGAGGTTTGAGAACCACTGGTGTAATTCTGGTTTTGTTTAGAGCTGGGGTGGCAGACTCCAGTCCCCAAGAGCTACCAACAGGTCAGGTTTTCAGGATATCCCTGCATCAGAACGAAGTCAGAAGACTCAGTTGAAGACCGAGTCACCTGTGCTGAAGCAGGGGTATCCTGAAAACCTGACCTTGATGACGGGAGTTCGCTAAACCTGGGTTTAGAGAATGGATTCCTCCAATTAACTCCTTCAGTGCTGGAGAGTCCACGTGACCACTCAAGCAATTGCTACCTGCTTCCGTTGCTATAAACAGGACGCGTAAGGTCCCCCAATGGAGGAGACCCCTAGAAAATTATCAAAATTCCATGATGTACAGCGTATGTCATTAGAGCCTCCATGGTGTCACCCTTAATGATGTACGCAGTACGACTATAGGGCACTGAAGGGGTTAATAATGCTCCAACTCCCAGTACCCTACAACACCTTTAAAACAGCTCTCAAAAACAAGTGCTGCGGGCAAGATTATTTTCTGTTGGTTGAAAATGTGGATTTAAATAATAATCCACCCTCCTCCTAAAGGAACAATCCAAAGGGATCATTACAGTAGGTACAAAAATTGAATTGAAAAAGATGGCACAAATGTTATATATCAAAAAAAGATTCCCAAAGGGAGCACACGGGCATGCCAAAAACAATGATAATTATAATGTATTGATAGAACAATAAAAACAGGGGGGGGGGGGAAGTGTTAAAAGGAGGGAGACTCCTCAACAATTCCTAAAAGGGACATGCAGTAGCAATGCTGGTTTTATGTGCTCAGGGAGAAGGAAATATGGGTCTGGAGGATATAGATATATAGATCTATAGATCTTTTTCAATACAATTGTTGTACCTTACCTACTGTGTGTGTAATTTCCCTTTCGGAATATATATATATATATATATATATATATATATATATATATATATATATATATATATATATATATATATATATATATATATATATATATATACACATACATACATGTAGAGGTATCAGTACCATGTTAGCCGAGCTTCAATAATCAAAAAAATAAATAGATGATACCGTTCTGTGGCTAACATTTCGTTTTTATTTGTGCGAGCTTTCGAGATACACTGATCTCTTCTTCCGGCGATGTTACAATGAATGAAGCAAAAGGTAAACTTAAAAACAGTGTCTCTGTCTAGGTGAGACAGGGCAGGGGCTAAACAAGAGAATGAACCTGCATCGCCACAGCATCACACGCGGTACAAGAGACAGTCCTGTTGGCGAACATTTCTCTGACTCTGGCCATAAGATGAACGATCTGAGGGTTGCCATACTCAAAGGTAATCTTAAAACCCCGAAAGAGAGACGGTTGCATGAATACAAATTTATGCAACTGTTCGGGACACTTAGCAGTGGCCTAAACAGAGATCGAAATTTTATGAGTCATTACTGACAGTAGTGAACTCTCGTCCCATAAGCGCTAAAGGCCATGTCTGTACATACTGTGCTATATGTATGCACACGCAGCTGTCTCTCACACATACTAATACTCCTTGTTTTTCCATCCCTATACACCAATAGGGACCACTTAGTATCCACATACACTTTTAGTTGTGCTACTAACTCTCACATTTCCACACCCACCCACACCATTTATATCCAGTCCCACTCCACACACACCTTGTGTAAAGCACTGTATATACTGTGGGCTCTCCATTCATTTTTATTCACACTGATACACATACACACTCTTTCTTCACTTGCTTTCAGTAACCATTTAACACCTCTAGCCATAAAACACATCCACACCGGGGGAAGGAACAGCACAGATAACATTCCAAGAGACACTGTTTTTAAGTTTACCTTTTGCTTCATTCATTGTAACATCGCCGGAAGAAGAGATCAGTGTATCTCGAAAGCTCGCACAAATAAAAGCATTTCGTTAGCCACAGAACGATATCATCTATTTATTTTTTTATTTTTTTGACTATATATATATTTTGACTATGTCACTAACTGTGGACTCAGAGCATGTAGCCACTCCCATCCATACATAGGACACCTCACCAGGGTGTGAGGGCAAACCTCCATGATTACTGCTGTCACCCCTGTAACTTACCAGGTTTACTGCCAGCAGGAGAGACAACTGCAGACTATTTTACAGCATGGCTACACATATATATATATATATATGTGTAGCCATGCTGTAAAATAGTCTGCAGTTGTCTCTCCTGCTGGCAGTAAACCTGGTAAGTTACAGGGGTGACAGCAGTAATCATGGAGGTTTGCCCTCACACCCTGGTGAGGTGTCCTATGTATGGATGGGAGTGGCTACATGCTCTGAGTCCACAGTTAGTGACATCAGAGATGTGCCTGTTTCCTGAGGTATATAAGGCACAGCACTGCCCAAAGTTAGTGCGTTGGAGGAAGGAATAAGTCTGTGTTGAGACTTGTGAATGGAGGGCCCACTAGTGCAGTAACTAGTGGCCCGTTTCTACGTCAAGTAGCATCAAGCCTGACAAGGCCACACTGTGTCCAGGGACATGGCACAGGGGTGATCTCCCTGCGGGGAGAGGGGTTCCCACTCCATTGGGAGGGCGTACCTTTTCAAGGGACAGTACGGCAAGATGTGCGGCTGAGCTAACCGCTGCAAGGGGCAGTCTGCCCATACTATCGTCAATAAAGATGCCCTGTTCAAAGACAATCCCACTGTGTGAGTGTGAAGTTACTCTCCAGTGGAAGTCACCACCAAGAAGGAGTTCCTCATCAGAACCATCTCCCTGCGGACGCAGAGATCCTGATGAGGTGGAGGCGCTGCACGTGATATAGGTAGGACTCGCACACACTACCTCAGCTGCCTGTCTGGATTGACAGTCCTCGAACACCATCATGCGGGAGACTCAGGAGTCCTGTTGCCAACAGGTGCACCACCAGACACGACCATGTAATGGGGGCTGGATAGACCACAGGGGCCAATATGAGATTGGGTGGGTCAGACTAGAGGGACCCGTTACACATATATATGTGTTGAACCGCATTCATTTCAGCTCCAGGGGCTCCCTGCTTCCAGAGATACTTACTTCCGAAGTAGGTGCCGGTAGGGCTTTCAAGTTTAAAGCTCCTGTGTTACATGGGCCAATAGGAAGCTGCACCGATGGCGTCAAGGCTTCGATTGGCCTGCAGGATGTGAAATCTCTCAACAGAGGACATACTGTGAACCCTGGTAGCCGAGGAGAGCGGCTACCGGCACCTAATTTGGAGGCAAGTATTTCTGAAAGCTGGGGGTCCCCGGAGATGAAATGGGGTTCAGCTCTGGAGACCCCCTGCTACAATCCTATATAAAATCCTATGCAAAAAAAATTGTAGCCTTGGATTGCCTCTTTAACCGTTTGGTGTTTTCCTTCTCACCCCATTGCCAGGTTTGACTGTTAGTCTTATCACTGGCATACCCTAGGTTCAGCAGATATGGTTATGACATTTCCCAGTGCTTTTTAGGGGGGGGGGGGGGTGTAGCTGAAAAGTGGCCACATTTCTAGAAATACTTTACATTATTATGTGCTGTGTAAATGAAAGGGCAAAAAGACCAAGAACTCCTGCTCTACCACCATGAACACGGCTTTGCTCTTTATTTTTGTTACAAACAGCCAAGGTCGCCAACAGAACTCTTGGGGCCCAGGACAAAAAAAGGGAGTAGAGCATGGGGGGTGGGGGGTAGTTATGTGCCCAGGGAGAAGTATGGGTCTGGAGGTTGATATGGAACAGGGGGCAGGGTGAGCAAAACAGGGTGTAGGGGAGCAGAGTGTGCCTACTTGCAGCCTTGGAGGATGTGGGGGGCAAGCTAGAGAGCTGCCAAGGGGGCCTTCGGGAGGTGTCTATCAGAGGGCCCTCTCTTCCACCGGCCTCTAGCATGACACCTGACAGGCCCCTCTGCGAATCTGGCACGTTAGGCCACGGCCAGCGTGACGTCACGCACGGCTGCAGCGGTTTGTGGCCTGGGTAGACACGATGGGGAGGCATGCCCATGACGGTTGGGTGAACTGCTCAGGTGACCCGGCAGCCGCGCAGCAGAATCAAATGTAGTTGATCCTTTGGGCCCGCCCTGTCGCGCTGACGCATGCGCAATCTATGGCCGCGATCATTGCCTTATGGCATTTTAATTGCGCGGTCGCACTATCCATGGACGTGGCCTTAGGGTCTGTGAGCAGGGGCGTATCTACAGCCCGGGGCCCACGCTCTTGGGGGCTGATCCAGAACATTTGGCCCTGCCGTCTAGCCGAGGGGGGAGGGGGGAGAAGAGACAGCAGGCAGCAGAGGCGGGGGCGGAACTGAGGCAGGGAGCTGCAGAGCTCTGCCCGCCCTGCTCTCCGTGACTTCAGGGGGAGGAGTTACTGTGGGAAGGTATGCTGTGTTTGTTTGTGTGCAAATTTGTCAGTTACAGTTTGCTTTGTCAGTGTGCCTCAGTGTCTGTCTGTGTGCTGTTTGTCAGCTGGTGAAACTTGCCCTGGGTGCAAAAACACCACGTTACTCTCCTGCGTTTCCAGATATTTACATTATGAGACTCTTCAACAGCCGCTCGGTCAGACCTCCACTCCTCAGATGCCCCCTCCGCTCCCCCCCCTCTGCTACTCATCCTCAGGGGGCTATTGCAGTGTGCGTGTGTGGGGTTTATTGTAGTATGTGTGTGTGTGTGGGGGGGGGGGGTTATTGTACAGTGTGTGTGTCTGTGGGGGTTATAGTGTGTGTGTGGGGGAGGTTTATTGTAGTGTATGTGTGTGTGTGGGGGGGGGGGGTTATTGTACAGTGTGTGTGTCTGGGGGTTATTATAGTGTGTGTGTGTGGCGGGGGAGGTTATTGTAGTGTGTGGGGGGAGAGGTTATTGTAGGGTGTGGGGGGGGGAGGTTATTGTAGGGTGGGGGGGGGAGGTTATTGTAGGGTGTGGGGGGGAGGTTATTGTAGGGTGTGGGGGGGAGGTTATTGTAGGGTGTGGGGGGGGGGAGGTTATTGTAGGGTGTGTGTGGGGGAGGTTATTATAGGGTGTGGGGGGGAGGTTATTATAGGGTGTGTGGGGGGGAGGTTATTATAGGGTGTGGGGGGGGGAGGTTATTGTAGTGTGTGTGTGTGTGTGTGGGGGGAGGATATTGCAGTGTGTGGGGGGGAGGTTATTGTGTGGGTTTCGGGGGGGAGGTTATTGTAGGGTAGATTATTGTAGGGTGTGGGGGGGAGGTTATTGTAGGGTGTGGGAGGGGGGGGGTTTATTGTAGGATGTGGGTACGACACACTGTCTGAATGTGCTTGCACTGAGCAATGCTAGGTCATATTTAAAACAACATCTGTGACTCCCACAAACTCATTGTAATGACATTCACTGTCTTACTGTAAGGTCGTACCGGAGGGCAAGAGAAGGAAGAAAGGACATGGTTAAACTGTCTATCTTATTGATAGGACATTTTCAGGCAAATGAAAAACATGCATTATGCAGTACTATGCAAAATGCTGCTAAACTTATCAGTACAATGTACAAGGAAGTACTGTATAGACCATGTATTCCATTAATAAAGAGCTGTGACAAATAATCGATTATACCAAAGACACTTAAATTAATCCCAGGCGCCAAGGCTGATATTTTTGATCTGGTGTGCACCAACTTTCTATTGTCTATCAATGTACATGGACATGCATTTTAACCCCTTTGTTGCTTGCCCCTCTGACAGCGAAGGGGTTACAAAATAAATATAAAAAATTCAAACATTACCATCAGTCTAGTTCAAAGAAATGTGCCAGTATTGGTGTGAAATAAGCTTAGCAGTTGGCTGTGAAAAACACAGTCTTGTCTTCATACCACATGGCACTAGATTTGACTACTATCACCACACTGGAAGAAAATGCTTTGATTGTATACATTTAATTGAAAGTACATGAAAAACATTGTATAAAATGTACAAAATCTGGGGCTGCTTTTGCAGAACTAAGAAGCTTTCATATGAAGACTGGGGCTCAACGTGCTGTGACAAAGAACTCACACACTTTTCTTTAAATTAGTCTCTTTTCTTAAATATAAAAAGTATGCCAGAAAATTGCACGATGAGACATCCGTTCATTTTAGAAACATTTTTCTTCTCCACAAAGATTTTGTTCTGTAGCAGTGTAAAAAAAAAAACGTGTGTGCGGTGCACGCGCATAGTAAGTGAAACTTCTTTGACTTTTGTCACAGAAATTGTATTTGTATTGGTGATGTTTTAATTAAAAATCAAAATACAATTTGATTGACAAAACGCAAATAAATTTGACTTATAATGCGCGTGCTCGGCACACATCCCCTGTATTAGCTATTTGCACTAAGTGTGAATTCCTTGTCTGTATGTGTGTCAGTCAGTGTGTGTATGTGTATCAGTCAGTGTGTGTGTCTGTCTGTCTGTCAGTCAGTCAGTGTATGTATGTCAGTGTGTGTGTATGTGTGGGGGGGTGTATGTGTGGGGGGGTGTATGTGTGTGGGGGGGTGTATGTGTGGGGGGGTGTATGTGTGGGTGGGGTGGTGGTGTGTGTGTGTGTGTGTGGGGGGGTGGTGGTGTGTGTGTGTGGGGGGGGGATGTGTGGGGGGGGGGGTGGGGTGTGTGTGTGTGTGTGTGTGTGTGTGTGTGTGTGTGTGTGTGTGTGTGTGTGTGTGTGTGTGTGTGTGTGTGTGTGTGGGCGATGTGTGTGTGGGGGGTGGTGGTGTGTGTGTGGGGTGTGTGTGTGTGTGTGGGGGTGTGTGTGTGTGTGGGGGGAGGTGTGGGGGGGTGGTGTGTGTGTGTGGGGGGGGTGGTGGTGTGTGTGTGGGGGGGTGGTGTGTGTGTGGGGGGGTGGTGTGTGTGTGTGGGGGGGTGGTGTGTGTGTATGGGGGGGGTGGTGTGTGTGTGGGGTGTGTGTGTGTGGGGGGGGGTCAGTCAGTGTGTGTGGGGGTCTGGGGGGGGTCTGTCAGTGTGTGTGGCGGTCTGGGGGGGGGTCAGTCAGTGTGTGTGGGAGTCTGGGGGGGGGTCAGTCAGTGTGTGTCGGGGTCTGGGGGGTTCAGTCAGTGTGTGTGGGGGTCAGTCAGTGTCTGGGGGGGGTCAGTCAGTGTGTGTGGGGGTCTGGGGGGGTCAGTCAGTGTGTGTGGGGGTCTGGGGGGGTCAGTGTGTGTGGGGGTCTGGGGGGGGTCAGTCAGTGTGTGTGGGGGTCTGGGGGGGGTCAGTCAGTGTGTGTGGGGGTCTGGGGGGGGGTCAGTCAGTGTGTGTGGGGGTCTGGGGGGGTCAGTCAGTGTGTGTGGGGGTCTGGGGGGGTCAGTCAGTGTCTGGGGGGGGGTAAGTCAGTGTCTGGGGGGGTCAGTCAGTGTGTGTGGGGGTCTGGGGGGGTCAGTCAGTGTGTGTGGGGGTCTGGGGGGGTCAGTGTGTGTGGGGGTCTGGGGGGGTCAGTCAGTGTGTGTGGGGGTCTGGGGGGGTCAGTCAATGTGTGTGGGGGTCTGGGGGGGTCAGTCAATGTGTGTGGGGGTCAGTCAGTGTGTGTGGGGGTCTGGGGGGGTCAGTCAGTGTGTGGGGGCTGGGGGGGGGTCAGTCAGTGTGTGTGGGGGTCTGGGGGGGGTCAGTCAGTGTCTGTGGGGTCTGGGGGGGTCAGTCAGTGTGTGTGGGGGTCTGGGGGGGTCAGTCAATGTGTGTGGGGGTCTGGGGGGGTCATTCAGTGTGCTCGCTCAAACCCCCCCATTCCCAGGCTGTTAGGAGCCGGCGCCAGCCTCCCTCCTCCTGTCCATCGGCATGGCAGCGGGCGGGGAACGGCGCCTCTGCCAGCCGCTTCTGCGCATCCGTGGCCGCTCAAGCTCCCCCCTTCCCCACCCCCCGGCGGCGCGCTCAAACCCCCCCATTCCCAGGCTGTTAGGGCGGGGAACGGTGCCGCTGCCAGCCGCTTCTGCGCATCCGTGGCCGCTCAAGCTCCCCCCTTCCCCACCCCCCGGCGGCGCGCTCAAACCCCCCCATTCCCAGGCTGTTAGGGCGGGGAACGGTGCCGCTGCCAGCCGCTTCTGCGCATGTGTGGCGCGGCATGGTAGCGGGCGGCGGAACACCGGCAGTTAGGAGCAACTGGGTGTGGGGTGTGTGGGAGGGTGAGGGTGCGGCGGCGATTAGGAGCGGCGCCGGCGGCGATCATGTGACAGGGGACATGTGAGCGGAGCGGCGTCCATTACGTGACGTCACTTCCGTTTCACATTTCGCCCCACATCCATCCAGTTTTATCCCATCACAGGTGCCACTAAATAAGTTTCACTTCAAAAAAATAAAAAATAGAGGGGACGACTATGATCTTTGTGCTGAAGATAAAGGGCCTCCAACCTCTGGAAGGTTCCTGGACCTCCACTCCGGGCCAGGGCACTCGAAGCAGTCATTACTCTTTGCTGACCCTCTAGCAGGGCCAGGGGAATGGTAATCACTCACTCTCCCCAAGGGGAAGAGGAACAGGAGATGCCAATGTGCAGACAAAGGTAGAGACAACTGCCTACATTTAGTGGTGCAGTTCCTTAAGTACAGTGGGAGGAAGGTACAAGGTCTGAACCTGGGATTGGGCAGAATACAGGCCTTGTCCCACGTCCCCCCTGTCACTTAAGGGAGCTGCCTCTGTGGGGAAAACCCATGATTGGCATTGTTACCAGGGCTTGCATGACAGGGAGGGCAGACTGGTAGCCAAAACGAGGCATGGCTACAGACATATAAAAGCAATTTTGGCATAAAAGTGATGCAAGAGAAGTGACAAATGAATGCATATTAGTGCGATGTATTAAAACGATTTTGATGTGGTGTGCGGTACAGTACATGCGTCCTTTATCAGTAAGAAAAACAATGGCGGTAGGCGGTGGATTATAGGTTGTTGTGGTGCACAAATGCACCACTTTTGTGCTCTATAACTGGATCACCATGTTTTTTATTTTTGGGGGTGTAAACGGCCAAACGCAAGTAGACACAAATAATTCCCAATGCAATATGTGTCAACATGCATTACAAAAAGAATAAGAAAACGTGCGCCAAATATAATATATATATATTTTTTTACATAGTCCCCTGAAGTCTAAAATAAATTACTTAGTGCCCTACCTTTGTTAATTTCAGTGATTACATGTTTGCCACAGCTCAAATGAACACGTCTTTTCCCCTTTTGCCGTGGTTTTTAAAAAGGTTGTTGGCTGGATTTAAATAGTATTCTGGACCCAGGCTCACTTGTAGCATGTGAGTAGGTCCATGTAGCTTAACTCACCTCCTTTTTAAAGCACAGAAAGTCCTTCTATTTTCTTTAACTTTATTGAGAGGAGTTAACAGAAATATAAAAGTTCTTGTATGTGGATTGTGATAGCAAATTTCTCTTGTCAGGAGAATAACCTTATGAGAGAAAGCAGAACACCTATGTGGAAGTGTTTCTCTGAGGGGAAGGTAAAAAGGATTTCCTTTCTGAGGGATCAATGGAAGATGTGTCTACTCACTTTGGCTGCTGTAGAAAAGAGAGAGCACACTTTCCTTTGCAGACAGGAACTAGCTAAGGGGCATAATACCAGAAAAGGGCAGGGTGAGAGGGCCAAACCACTCTCAACTCTGAGCATTGGGAGGTTGCCAGGGCAACTGACTAGTGGCTGTTTAAAGGGGATTATTTGTAACAATAATGTTGCAATGTACACAGGCACTGGCTGTTTCAGAGCAGGGGAAAGAATGTAACTTAACTGGGGAGGGCTGGTACCCCAAGAGCTGCAAAGGTACACAGAAAATAAACAATCCTGTTCCAGGACAAATAACAAAAATCTGCAGAGCACTGCCCTGCACATGATTGTTATGTACCGTGCGCCTCTGCAGGATTTGCAATAATAACATAAACAACAACAACCCTTTGGTTGCCTTAGAACGTAGCTACATCATGGGGTTTGGCACGGCTCCATGATATAGGAGCTACGTCATCAAATGAATACTCAGTGTCCAGAATGGGATTTACAATACATAGGAATGGAAGGAGGAAAAGACTTCCGTTCCTAGATCAGACAGCGCGATCACACAACTCAAAGGGTTAAACTGTAGGACGTTTTATTTGTGCTATTAGGTTGGTGCTCCTGGGGTCATAAAGTGCAATTACTAGAACTAGAACAACAAATGATGTCTTATTGTCATTTGTGTTTTGTGTGTGACATCTAATCCGAATATGTTTGATAGATTTAGTTATATACAATATTTATTTCTATTCTAGTATAAACACATCTGAAATGATGCATTTGTCTGCACTAAACTGCACATTAGGCAGCTGGCTGGCACATTGGTGCATTTCTAACCTATTCCTTATGGGAAACCAATTTCTCTTCAGTATGAAAAGTACAAATCCTTCATGGTGCATAAATAGAATTACTACATCTGGAGAGATTAGCATGAGCCTGCAAAGGCTGAAAAGATAAGTAAGAAATGGCTCAGCAGAGAGAAGACCAAGGGAAGGATAAAAAGACTTGTATATACTACAAGAAAATCTGCTTGTTCTATTACATTTGTCAGATGTCATGGATCAAACAAATAACTATTTTTTTTATGGTGCTTGAGGTCTCAATTCACCAAGACTAGAAATGTGTTTGAACAAATAAGATTCTTAACATATACATTCTGCATTAATCATTTAATGTAGACATGGGCAATACATAAATAGGAGTAATAGTTTAAACAAAACAAAAAAATCATCAATATGCATAGAAGGCAGCTTGGAGCCCCTCAGCGACAGGGCTCATGACTGCTGGGGCCAGGCTCCCTCCTCTTCCCACCTAAACTCCCCCCCCCTTGCGGGGTCCCCTCACCTGTAGCGCTAGGATGCGCATTGCCTCACCCGGCCCTTTGTGTGATAAACATGACAGAGTTTAATTATATTGTATATGCTGTATTTTCCCCCCCTTTCAGAATGTGGATAAAAGAAGGACTTTAATGTTGACATACCTGAGGTGGACATTTTAAAGGCAGGTGTTGCCTTCGTCACGGCGGCTGTTGGGGGGGGTGAGTGCACGGTAACCTTGCCAGCGGGGGCTCTATGGTGCAGATAACCCCTAAAGCCTTCGGGTGGCGAGCGAGTGGACAGGGCTCATTTGTGCGTGATTCCGAGCCCAGTATCGCTTAACAGCCGGGCCAACGGGCGCCCGGCTTGGTGGGTGTGCGGGCCATGGTTGGGGTGCCAATGGCCTTTACCCGGGGGGAGAGCACGCTGGCAGAGGTAGCACTCACCAAGGTTTATTATTATTTGTGTAAATAAAGCCGTGGCCTTGAACCTCCAGACCTTTGTTGTGTGTTTATTTATGTGTGTTAGGGGGGCGGGATCAGAGGGGGAGCTTCCTCGCAGGCTCCGAGGGCAAGGTAAATATATACAAGTGACAGGCCTGTCACGCCTTATTCATTTGGAATTAGTGGAAATTACTAACATGCACTAACTTATTTTCAGCATTAGAGAACACTTCAATGGGTCTCAGCCCTGCAATTCAGAAGCTGCTCATTCATTGATTTACTTTCCCCCACCCCCATCATCCAGGACGAGTGGCGATTATCAGCAGACAAGTGAAAGATTTGGCGCCTGAAGGTACATACGTCGCAAAAGCATAGTGGGACTGTTGACTTGAGGCTATGGAGGTGAGTGACAGCTCCTGCCGTTTGGTGCCATACAGCACATGGTCTGACAAGTTTAGTCTCCGCTCAGCTACGGTAATGCCTTTATTGAGACAAGGGTCTGTATGGGTAATGTGAAAGGGAGGTCAGTGTGGGTAATTGTGGTGGGGGAGGTTCTGAGTGGTTAATTTGGGGAAGGTTCTGTGTGGGTGATGTGGGAGGGGGAGGTTCTGGTGGTTAAGGTGGGGGGAGGGGGCGATGTGTGGGTAAGGTTCTGTGTGGTTAAGGTGGGGGGGGTTCTGTGTGGGTAATATGTGGGAGGGGGCAGGTTCTGTGTGATTAATGTGTGTGTGTGGGGGGGTTCTGTGTGGTTAAGGTAGGGGAGGTTCTGTTTGGGTAATGTGAGGGAGGGCAGAGGTTATGTGTGGTTGATGTGAGAGGGAGAGGTTCTATGTGGGAAATGTGGGGGAGGGAGGGTTCCGTGTGCTTAGTGTGTAGAGGGGAAGAGGTTTTGTGTGGGTAATGTGGGGGAGGAGGTTTTGTGTGGGTAATAGGGGGGGCGTTCTGTGTGAGGAAGGTTCTGTGTGGGTAATGTGGAGGGAGGGAGGTTCTGTGTGGTTAATATGGTGGGGGCATTCTGTGTGGGTAATGTATGGGGAAGGTTCTGTGGTTAATATGGTGGGCATTCTGTGTGAGTAATGTGTGGGGAAGGATTTGTGTGGCTAATGTATGGGGAAGGTTCTGTGTGGGTAATGTGGGGGGAGGGAAGTTCTGTGTGGGTAATATGGTGGGGGCATTCTGTGTGGTTAAGGTGGGGGGGGAGTTTCTGTGTGGGTAATGTGGGAGGGGAAGGGTCTGTGTGGTTAAGGTGGGGGAGGTTCTGTGTGAGTTATGTGTGGGGAGGAGGTTCTGTGTGGGTAGTGTGTGTGTGGGGGGGAGGTTCTGGGTGGTTAAGGTGATGAAGGTTCTGTGTGGGTAATAGGGGGGGGGGGGGAGGAGGGGTCTGTGTGGTCATTGGAAGGTTTCATACTTTAGTTACTGTTATTTTTGAACCATCCTTCCAGGCTCCTCATTGTGACAACAGACATTGTTAGGGACACAGAAAGAAGTTTGATGGTTTCCTATTATGTTTTTGGCTTCTGTAATAGGCAACAATCTAATGGTTCTGTAAGAAAGGTGAATCTAGTGGTATTTGCGTTAATGAAACTACAGTAGCATAACACAGGTAACGATCAGGAATGAGAATGGCGTTGTGCAGCATAATAACTCAACAGCCTCTTCCACAGCAGCAAAAATGCCAACAATCCCCAGTGGCAAGAAGAATTCAAATGGCTTGCATATGGCAAATGTACTGGTACAGTATGTTAAGGAAACAAATAATAAGCTTGAAGAGATGAAAGACACAATGGAGAATGAACTCCTCAATGCAACTTCATTAAAATGGTGTTTTAAAGTTGTACAGTTGATAGGCGTAGAACAGGAACGACAAAGATTTGAAGCAGACAGGAAGAAAACATTTGGTGTGTCTGAAATATCTACCACTGTGACACATTACAAGCACCTGTTAAATAATAGCAAAGATGAGCAGAATTTAATTCAGAGATCATTGGGAGAGTGGTACGAATTTTTAGTCTGTCAGGAACTGGCTCTGAAAGATCTGGTGGTCAAAGCTGCATCGAGAATTGATAGGAAATCTATGTCAGGAAATTTGTTAAAAATTGTGTCTGTTTTGCCTGTATCAACAGCAAGTTGTGAAAGAGGCTTCAGTCAAATGAACCCATTCAAGATAAATTTCGGTCTTCATTGGAAATTGAAAGGCTAAATGATCTGATCTGATGACCGTTACATTAAATGGACCATCTCTTTTGCAGTTTGAACATAGAAAGGCAATAGATAGGTGGTGGTATATAGAGAGTGCAGAGAAGAGCCACCAAATTAAGAAAAGGGATGGGCAATCTGACGTATGAGGAGAGGCTAGCTAAATTAGATTTATTTACATTAGAAAAGAGGCGTCTAAGAGGGAATATGATAACTATATACAAATATATTCGGGGACAGTACAAGGAGCTTTCAAAAGAACTATTCATCCCAAGAGTAGTACAAAGGACACGGGTCATGCTTTAAATTGAAGGAAAGGAGATTTCACCAGCAACAATAGGAATAGGTTCTTTACAGTAAGGGTAGTTACAATGTAGAATTCATTACCCATGGAGACTGTGATGGCAGATACAATATATTTGTTAAAAAAACAGTGCTGGTGCCCTGGCCAAGAATTGCCCTTGCTCTCGGGATCAGACTAGACTGATTGAGGCTTCCCCAGGTTTTTTGAGCGTGTTTTCCCTGTTGGGTGCTGTTAAGCTGTACAAGCTGTAACTGAGAACATAACCGAAGCAAAGTAAAACCCCTTTTTGATTACATCTCTAAGACGGTTTACTGACTCAGAGTGTGCAAGTTATTGGCTGAATCTTTGCATTATAGTTATATATTCATGATATCTGCCTCCCCCCTCCTTATTACCACCATCTCTCACTCCCACCTATGATTTCTCGCATGCTGCCACCTCGCTCTCCAACTCTCTATCACGCACCATCAGACTTTTTTCCAGCTTTCATACATTTAAAAACTCCCCGAAAACGCACCTTTTCATGGAAGCCTATCTGGCATACCCCTAACCCCATTGGTACCAGTTATGCGGCTGAACCAATATCCATGCAATTTAACAACCCCAAACCTTAATGGTTGGACCATACCCCCTCCGGAGGCATACACCATCCCAGATTGAGCAGCCACATTACCTTTTGTTTCAACATTGCCCCTTATTCCCCCTAGATTGTAAACTCTCAGGAGCAGGGCCAGGATTACCTTCTGTATCTGTTTGCGCTTATTTGTCCTTACATTTACGTAATTCTGTTTATGCAATTGATGTCATTCTGTACCGGGCTATGGAATATTTTGGCACTTTACAAACAAACAATAATAATAATAATCCTTACTCTGCATCTGTAATTGATCCTATCATGCTTTCAGACAACGCATTCTAATTACTGTCACTGTAACACTACCCCATACATTTTACATCAACTATTTAATCATTTTTTTGCTGTAAAGGATTAACAAAATATAATACTGTTCAAAAAAAAAACTAACATATTACATTCAGTGGTGCTCCTTCTAAAATGTTATGAGGGTTTCATTTGTATTGCTCAACTTGAAAAATAGGAAGCAGACAGATTTATGTGATATATTAATTTGCTCTGTTGCAGATGTCGCTCCTAAAATATAATACAATGGTCCAGAGGGAATTAGTAAAGACTTGATACATATGTCAAAACATAAATAATACCAAAAAATCCAATCGTTCTGTCAAAGTATTGGCAGGTTACCTAAAAACTAGAAAAAATAAAGACAAATTCATGACAGACATGCAAATGAATGGCAATGCAAAAGATGTACTGTATTTGGCAAAGCATGTGCCCAATTCTTTGAGGAACTCGTGTTTCTGAAAATAAGATGACAAGATAAATATTTCCCCCCACCTATCACCATTAACACAGAGAACCCAAGGACCTCCAGTATCTGGCACAACTTTTATCTCCTTTGGAAATTATTAAAGAGAGAAATCATCTTAGGACATTCACAGCACCTGAACTTTATACAAATGTGCAATCTTCTGCATAAAGTCCATGTAGTAACCCAGCTCCCCACTGTCACTGGTGGGGGAGAAGAAGTGAGGAAGCTTCCCGAGGTCATCGCCACAGTGTAAGGGGTAAAACTATTGATGTTAGGGGTGCAGACACACTTTTTATTGTTCACATTTTTCCTCTTTTTCACCCTGAAATACTCCACTAGCGTCCAGTTTTAGACAGAATTACGTAAAAGCACTTTGGCAGGGATTCCCAAAAACGCCAACCACAGATTCCATAACAAACTGCTTTATAATTCTTCTCGGACTATTGCGACTTTTGAATTTCTAGAGAAATATTTTTCCTCATCCCTACAAAAAACAGAAATGCTGGGGAGAAGGACACTGACTGGCACTGAGTGTGAGGCAAGGGAGCCTGATTCAATTCCGAGTGTCGGCTCCTTGTGACCTTGGGCAAGTTACTTTTTTTTCCTGTGCCTCAGGCACCAAAAAACATAGATTGTAAGCTCCACGGGGCAGGGACCTGTACCAGCAAAATGTCTCTGTAAAGCGCTACGTAAAACTATCAGCGCTATATAAGAACATGCTATTATTATGTGCTGTTATTTTACTTATTCAGCCTCACACACTTGGAGTAAGTATTTTTACTCAGCGTGTGTGAACGTGTGTTTACTTACTGTTGAGCGTGTCTGCATGTGCGCATGCCTTTACATGTGTGTGTAAACATGAAAATACAGTATTACATTTGTTGTAGGTAGTACACACCTTTTCATGATAATGTCCAGAGAATTTGAAACTTGACAGGCAGTGGTTTAAAAATGTTTTAATGTGCATTACTGTGACCGATAATAAATAAATAAAATCATCAACATTATACTCATACACAGTCCCTATGCGAGTTTAAACCCTGCTGAGAGCTCCATGAGGTGCTGGCTGTGGCTAGAGAGCAAGGTAGGAACACCCCCCTGGTTTCCACCTGCCCCTTCCTGTCATCCCTCCTTGTCCGCCACTGCCCCCCAGACACCACTCCCCCCTGCCATTCCACTCTTCCCCCGTCAACCTCTCGCCGCCCCTCCCCATTGTCATCCCCCCTTGTCCCACAATGCCCCCCTCCTGTCACCCCTATAACCCTCCCCCATGTGTCACACCCTCTTTCCCTACCCTCCTACTTATACTGTCAGGTTATATAGTATGTTCTGGTGTACAGTGCGGTCTGTTTATATATTTTGAAATGGTGCATACACGGAATGTAATCCGACGGTATTGGTGCAATGCCAGGTAACTTCTGTGGAGCGCAGCACTTTGTGTAGCCCTAACTTTTGCGGCTGCCCATAATGCGTACTCCACCACGAAATGAAAATGCCCTATGCTCCATGATATATTTATTATATGTCACCATAATGAGATGGGGCTTGCACTAGCATGCCACTCACTTTTTAAGTTAGAACACACACACACACACACACACACACACACACACACACACACACACACACACACGTTTAGAACAGATAGAAAGCATGAAATCACAGAGAGGCATCTCTTGTCCTCCTACAAGTTTAAACTGCTATTAAATCTACTGCTCGTCGTCTTTTTGGACACGGAAATTTCAACAGGAAATTTGATCTTGACCAGGAAATCTGAAATTTGAAAGTGGAAACTATTGAGTTCTATTATGGCTGCAGTCTCAACAACACTATGATAGCAAGCAGTCTGCATGTAGTGTTTGATTTACAACACAGTTTAAGAAGTAACAGGCTCCTAGTATGCGGACGTGTCCCCGAGAAACAGCCAGAAAGATCAGAAGGTTTAATGCTAAACTACATACTTAACTTGGTCTCAGAAGTAAGGTTTCCCTACACATGCTCTTTGCTACAGAGGCCTGGAAAAGACTTCCCAGTAGCCAGTGTTTATATGCGGATGAGCTGAGTGAGCAGTCTTCCTCTGGATAAGACAGAGGGCCTGACGTCAACATCCATCTGTGTACTTGTGAGTAATGACACCCTGTTACTGATTGATACAGCAGCTAAGCGTCCAACAGTGCATACAACATGGAACACTTTAGACCTCCCCAGGCTGTGTGCATGACCGGAAATCTGGCGGAGAATTGGCGCAGATGGTCACAAAAATTACATTTATACATCACGGCAGCAGGACTGAATGAAAAGCCAAATACTGCACAGTATTATAAAAACATTCCATTGGGGGTGAGGCACTTGAGGTATATAATACAATGAGCAATAGGCAATGCTTATTGTGCCGGCGACGCAACGGCGCCGTCAGGCTAGGATCGCTGGAAAAATCAAATTGAGATGACTTCCAGCAATAGCGACCAAGCCGTCTCACTTACTATAAGCGCAAGCGACGGCAGCAATGCATTTGTTTTGACACGACATCGCGTCGCTGCCGCCAGCAATATAAGTGCAGCCTTACACAGCAAGAGGCTGCAGCAAATACACTTCCAACAGTGATGCAGGCATTTAAAAGCATATTTTGAACCCAAAATAAATGTTTTTGAAAGGCACCAGTTTAGGACTCACACCTATGAGGAAAGCCAGGGCATAGCCAAATGTGTCACTGAATTAAAGGAAAGAGCAGCTCACTCTGAGTTTAAAGATCAGAAAAAGTGCCTGACAGGTGTAGCATAGCCTCCCAGCTATGCCTTTTCCTGGGCCCTACCAGTGTAAGACCTGTTAGGTGCAGGCAGTGGATGGCTTAATTCCTTCTCTAAGGCATTGTATGCTTTTTGCAGCATTGGATACAATTGTAGGTATCCAAGGGTGGGATCTGCAACAGCCAGAAAGTGTTAGCCTGAGGCAAGGATACTGATTGGGTCACACATAGGATGTGATGACCTATCAGTATTCAACCTGCTCTGTTAAGGGGCAGGGTTACAAACAAACTCAAGGCTATATATACTGGCACTTTCCTAAAGTGGGTGTCTCTCTTTCCTCCCCCTGCGGAGTGAATACAGCTACCCTCTGTCTCACTAGGTGACAGAGGAGGAGTCCTGAAGGCCTGGTCTGGGCCTCAAGCCCTAATCAGTGCACCTTCATTAGGGGAAGCTAGGAGAAGAATGCCTCTGCTCTGCACATCTGATCTAACTGCAATAAATACAATTGAACTATAAAGAAGTGTGATTCACTGTCTTGAGCTGAAAGAGTCAGTCTGGGCCATCCTACTGCTATCCAGAGGATCCATGCGGACAGGAGGCACTGCACCAAAGAACTAAGGTACCCTGAAAACCTGTCCTACCTGTTCTCCCCACAACACCGCAGAGCACTCAGCCCTTCTCTTGCCACACAGGTACAGTACGGCACCACACCTGAAAGTAGCTAGAGAAGCATACCTCACCTCAATCTCCCTTAGGGGGAGGGGGGGTACAAGGGCTACACAGGCAAGATTGTTTTTAGTATACAGTGTAGTAGATAAATTGCTGGAAGCCACAGATCTAACTTTAGAAAAAGCCACTGAAATGTTCAAAGGAAATCATGAGGACTCAACCCATAGCTAATAGGGTTGCCAGGTGGCTTCTCCAAAAATACGGGACACAATGGTGAAAAATACGGCTCGCTCGGAAGTCGGTTGGGAGGTATGTTATTTATAAATGATCAGAACGTTACGTCATTTTTCTACATTTCACTCCAAGTTTGCACCAATTTGCACCATTTCATATTCTATTTCGTAAAAAATTCTGGAGAGGGGTTTGGGGATTTTACAAAATAGAATATGAAATGGTGCAAATTTGGAGTGAGATTTAGAAATAACATACCTGCAAACATACATGGCGAACAACTGACCTTAATGCTCCTCTCCCACTACTTCCAAGATTGTTGCACGCCCCTCATCTTCTCACCCCCCCCCCTCCTCTCATCACCACAACCCCCTTTCTCTTCCCTCACCACCCCCCCGCCTTCTCCTTCCTAACCACCACCCTCCCGCCTTTTCCTCCTTCCTAACCACCACCCCCCTCCCTCAACACTCCTCTTCCCTCACCACCCCCCCCCCGCCTTCTCCTTCCTAACCACCACCCTCCCGCCTTTTCCTCCTTCCTAACCACTTCCCCCCTCCCTCAACACTCCTCTTCCCTAACCACAACCCCCTCCTGCTCCTTCCTCATCCTCTCCCCCTAATGTTGTCTTACTTGTGGAGGTCCTTCTGGCAGACAGTGGCACTATATACATCTCAGAGCTTTCTTTGGAGGCTGGAGACACACAGTGGAGCTCTTCTCTCCCCTCCCACAGGTAAAGCTGGAAGGAAAATACATTTCCCAGCATTAAGATGGGGGGGCTGTGCACGCTCCGTAATGACGTGGAGCCCTCCCCTTGGTCAGTCTTCTCTTTTGCTGAGCGAGAGGGGGGGGGGAGGATGATGCCGCGTGGCTCCATTGCCTTGGTTACCAGACGCTGCGGCCTGCGGGAGATGGCTCCATTGCTCCACTTTTGCTTCTCAGTCAGAGTTAAGAGCGGGCACCCTGCACCCGGCCACCCTCCGCACTGCCTGCCGCATGTCCAAAGAGAGAGAATACCAGAGACACACACGTCCTGTATTAATCGCTCGTTTTTTACCAGACAGAGGGGCAAAATACCGGTCTGTCCGGTTCAAAACCGGACACCTGGTAACCCTTTAAGTCTGAACTTACTTAAGTCTGAAGCACTTCTTCCCTTTGTGTTATTTCTTATGTGTTATTTATATGATTGTAACTATTACTGCTGTGAAGCGCTATGTACATTAATGGCGCTATACAAATAAAGACATACATACATACATACATAACCTAGCTATGGTTGGTACCTCCATAGAAAATAGCATACATGCAATGCAAAACTCAAAGAGAAAGCATGTAGCACAGTACACGCAGGTGAATCAGTTGCAAGTGAGCAACTAACCCATTGTCTTATAAAAGTCCATGCAGCTGATGTGGTAGAAAACACCACCCTAAAGCATGTCCTGCATATGGTGCAGAGTGTAATAAATGTATTTTTAAAAATCATGGCGCGTTAGGAGCCCACCTGTCCCCTCCCCCCAAATAATGACAGACACGTTGTGTTTGGGGAATAACAAGGCCACAGCTTTATTTATATTTTAACCTGAGTTTTATAAACTCTTTTTTACCACCTGCCAGGCCGACTGTAGTACAGAGCCCCAACGGTATTTACGTGGCTCGTGACTTCCACTACTCACCATACCAGGTGTGCCTCACCGAGCCTGGCAGGCCCACCACCAGCCTATTGCTGCAAAAAATCCTATAACGAAATACATATTAGTATCGACCCCCCCCCCATTTTTTTTTATTATCATGATGATAATTTAATTCTTTATAAATTCTATTTATTTCCTTTATTTAAAAAAAAAAACTCAGCCTTCTAGCGCATTCTATACATATAACCTCCCTTCCATATTACATCCCCCCCCCGGAGCATAGGGAGGCAATGCAGAACGTCCTGCAGTGGGGGAATGGGGGGGGGGGGGGAGAGAGAGGCTCGCACCCACCATGAGGCCCCTGCCGTAGTGCAGAGGGACGACTTATTGCCAGGTTTCCCAACACAAACAAGGGCAAACGCTACACACAAGCTCACCACAAAATGGCTGCCTTGAACCTTGTTAGAGATGTTTCAGAGGTTACTTTTTTAGGAAAGCAAGCCTGTGTGTAGCTAGATTTAGTAAGAAAAGTCACTAAGGGTGCACCCACCACTAAAGATCAGCTACATTAACTACTGTATACAAAGATGTGTTTGAGGGGCTGGGAGAATTTCCAGGTATACATCATTTTTACAGACCCCACGATACCTCCAATACATGGTGTCTTATGGTTCAACTTACCAGTGTCAGTAGCTGTTTTGCAACTCATCAACCTCACAACCTCGGCCCTGATGGGAAGTTCCTTACCTGCTCCCGCCACCACCTTTCTCCTGCCTCCACCTTTTTTCTGCAGCGTCAAATGACACTGCGACGTCACATGGATACTCGTTGCGCAGCGGAGTCAAATCAAGTCATGGCAACGAGAAGCTATGTGACGTCACGCTAGTGACATCTGCAGTGTCATTTGACGCTGTGATTTCAAAGACAGAGGGCGGCAACATGGAGGAGGTGGCACCAGGTTAGTGCCTAGGAGCGACGGAAATCTGCTGCTGACTAAACTACATACTTAACACTCCTCCCTTGAGATTCTGAGAGGTATATGCGCAGTAAAAAAAAAAAAAAAAAATTATATGTGTGTGTGTGTATATATATATATACACACACACACATAACCACAACACACACACACCTATCTAGCTCAACTCCGTTACAGCGCGATACGCTACAACGCGGATTCGCATATAACGCGGTCTGAGTGCGGCTCCCGATTTATACAGTGCCCTGCGATTTCTTCCTTTATAAGCTCCCGATTTATAAACAACTCCAAGGGTTTTTGTTGTTGTTTTAAATAACATTCAATACTTTGGCTTACCCGGCATCTGCAGCTCTCTCCTCTCCCTGCTTCATCAGGCTGCGAACACGTGCGCGGCAATTTGACTTCCTCGCGCCGAGGAGGGTCACATGACCCTTCTCTGACCAATAACAGCCCAACAGTGAAATATATATATTATAACCGGTTATAGCGTGGTCTCATTATGTGGACCCCGAGCACCGCGTTATAACGGGGTTCGGCTGTGTGTATCTATATCGATATCTCGAGATATGTATATATACATACATTTCATGCCCTGTTTGGCTATGAATTATAATATATCATTAGTCCCATTTTTAACAAACTCTATTGTGTTTTTTGCAACCAGCACCTGTTTCACAATGCAGAATCACAGACAAAGCTCACACTGATGAGCTCAAAGGGACATAAAAACAGCTGTCTTTGAATGGGTCCCCTTATTCTGGATCTTCCATAACCAAGGTTTAAAGCAGCTGAACCACGTTTATTTGAGATCCGGGAATCCCTGGTTCCCGAGATACTTACTGTACCTAGGTGCTGCCGGTAGGAGTTCAATCTGGCGGTTTAAAGGTCCGGTGTCCTACGGTCCAATAGGAAACCATAACGTTATCCCTAGTTTCTTCCTATTAGCTCACGTGATGTGGGCGATTTAAACTGCGTAGAAATACAGACAGCACTTATGGAGGAAGTATCTCGGGGAGCAGGGGGTCCCTTGAGCTGAAATCAGCTATTTAAAAAAATATTTAAAAAATGTCGTCGCCATTAGTGCTCCTTTAAAAGAAGGAGGCCCACCTGCTCTATTTTTATTTTGATCCTCCTCAGTTTTTACACAGACGGGAAGCATGGGGTTCCTCAAGACTGAGCTGCATTAATTTCACCACTAGAATGCCGTTGGTTTTTTTGAGGTACATACCTGTAAAGGTAGCAGCAATAAACAAAGTGGGGTTTCAATCTCCTGCATACACACGCCAGTAGGACGCCATGGCTGATTCGGCTTGCGTGACAAGGGAGGGGGATTTAAATATGTTAAAGTACCAGCTTTCACATAGAGGGGAGAGGAAAGTGCAAGAGTGTGGATCCTTTCTTAGGTAGGGAGACAGGGAAACCTGCTTGCATAAGCTAATACAGCACCGAGGAGGTTAATTCTAAAGCAGGGTGTCTTCGTTGATCTCCTCACCTCTCCTCATTAGGCCTTTAAAAGCCTGCTTGATAGCAACATCAAGCGATCTCTGATCTGGGGACACCCTCACCCCAGCCGAGGAGGAAGCCGGAGGTCCCGAAGGTAAAGACTTGCATATTACCAAGTTTGATATATTTGTTGTTGGTAAGGGGCTTAGCCTCCCTCCCGCCCCCCTCCCCCCAACCTGTACAAAGGGACTATGCTGTCTAGTCAGAGATCCCAATAGGAGCTAGGTTGTTTTTGTTTCCCTGTAACACTGTTTTGCTGGTGAAAGCTATTTTATGTTTTGAAAGTTGTGGTGCAAAAAGGCTCTTTTTTTATTTCACCTTAAAAACATCTTGTGTGCTAAAAACCTCTGCACACATCTCCAACATAAGGTAAAAGTGACACACTTGCTGTGTGATCATTTGCATGATACTACCTGTCTGCAGCTGGCCCATTGTCACGTCAGACAGTGATTGGTTAACTGAAGCAGATTCGGAGACTGATGAGTACAGGTATTACTGTATAGCTGTCATGTGGCAATATTATTTATCATGTTTCCATTCTTGGTTTTGCAGTAATTTTCTAAATACAGTATTCATATCTTTTATAAATATTGTACAAATTATTGCTAGAACATTTGTGAATGGGATATTCTCAATGCCCCACCTCTAGCTTATAGTGCCAAATTTATTTTATACTTTATCTGCAACTGTTGTGCTATTATATCAATGTGATCCAAATACAGTACTCCCATACCTAATCTGCTCGATCTACTGTAATAAACAATTTCTCTATTCCCTAGACACAAAGCAAATTGATGTAAGTTATTTTGTCTGAACCAGCAGTTTCTGCAATATGGTTTACATTGCAGGTCTCTTGGTATTTGAGCAGCAATCTAAAATTAGTTTCTTTCCTACATAATCAGAAACTGGTGGTCTGCATGACCACATCAAATCAACATTTAACCATTCTAGGCTTTGCCTTGGGTGTATAAAGTTGACCAAATCAGCAGTAAAACATATAGAACACCCACAAGCTCATATTGAACCCCCAAAATAGCCACAACATATATATATAAGCATATAAGTGTCACAGAGGAGTGCTACTGAGCATGGCAATATACATTTAAAACCAGAGACGAACATGAAACACAGACAGAGCTCAATGCACATCCAGCGAAACTTCATACACGCTAAAAGACCATTTTATTTAATAGATATCAATACATGTATATTTAGGCACTGTACCGTGTATGAAGTTTCGCTGGATGTGCATTGAGCTCTGTCTGTGTTTCATGTTCGTCTCTGGTTTTCAATCAGCAGTCAAATAAGAACAGGACAGGCTTCTGGGGTACATTACCGGTCTTTATCTCTTTAGGTACAGCGCCTCAATCTCTTGCAGGCTCCAGCAGATGTGAAGGCAATCCCCGCAGGAGAACTTACTTCCACTCCCCCAGATTGCACACCCTGGCAGGAGTATAATTGAACACAGGAACACTTTATTGCCTCTGTACAGCATACATCGGATACAGAATACACTCCATGGGCTTCACCTTCTGGATGGTCCCTGGACATCCACCCAAGGCCAAGGGCACCCGGGGCAGTCCTTGCTCTTCCCCGACTCCCTAATAGACAAGGGAAAGGTAGCACTCCTCACCCGCCAAAGGGGCGGGACAGTAGGTGTCAGATCCCAGCACGCCTCTGCGTGACTACCTTTCTCTTTCAAGGGAAGAGACACACTGGCTAAATTTAGTAGTAGTGCAGCCCCTTAAGTACAAAGGAGAAAGGAACAAGGTCTGAGCCCAGAATTAGGCAGAACACAGGCCTTGGCCCACCCCCTCCCCCGTCACTCAAGGAAGCCGCTTACTGTGAGGAAAATCCCTGGATTAGTCCTGACACTGCCCGCATTGTTACCAGGAAACACATGTCAGGGAGGGCAGACCAATAGCCAAGCCAGGTATGGCTACATTTGTTTCCTATATAGAACCCACAGTACTTTCCAAAATGAAAGAGTACAGTGATCATGAGAACAGGCTATTGAAATGTTTCATTTAGAAAGTGCGTTTTCAGATTTGATTTTACGGTAGTGAGACAAGGTGCTTGGCAAATACTATACAGAGTGTGAGTTTCCAGGAACACTGAGGGAAAACAATGTTTTAGGGGAGAGATGGCAGTAGAGTTGGAAGTTTTGGAAAAGATTTAGTGTATGAGCAGTGCACACAAAACGAGTTGGGGGAATAGTCTCGATATGGGATTGTCTTTTTGAAGTTAAATTTCTTTGCTGGTGCCTACAGGGTTTTTCATGGGGAAAACGTTGCCGTTGCGCAAAAAAACACTGGCTGATCTTGCCACATGTGCAGTGGCGACCGGATTCTGGCACACATGCGCAGTGGCGGTCAGAGTCTGGCGCATATGCGCAGTGGGAACTGGACTCTGCACTTGGGAGACAGAGGCACCCAGAGGCAGGCGCAGACACACACACACACACACTTAGTATAACCAGTGCTCGACAAATCCGTTTTTTTTTGCCCACTGGCGATCCGTGCGGTGGTTCTCTTAATTCCCCTGCTTGCGCCTGGAGAAAAAAATAAATAAATAAAAAATCCACCTACCTGATTGGGCGTGTTGGCGTGCTCCCAGGACTTTTTATTTTTGGCGTGCAGCCAGCCAAACGATTCAGAGCAAGCTTCGTCTTCCCTTATTTTATTGTCTCTCTATACCCCCCTGCCCCTGATCCCCGCTACTGCTGCTCGGGGGGGGGGGGGAGGGAGGGCGCGAATCGGGGGTCCCGCGGGGTGAAAAATGTTGGCAGGTGCGGGCTCGCCAGGTGCTTCCCATCCGTTCCACGTTCCGTTGGCACCCGCATGGGCAGGGAGATGGGAGCAGGTAAGAAGGGCCGGCTGACAGCTCTGGGTCAGGCGCGTTGGCGCTTTCCCTGCGGCTGTTGCCCAGGGTGGGAGGTAGGCTCGGGAGGGCGCGGGGTGGGTGGGGGGGTGAAACTGGCCTCCCCCGGTTCCCATGGCTGCTGCGCGGAGGGGAGCAAGGTTTGTGGGTGCGGGCTTGCCAGGCGCTTCCCCTCTGTCCCACATTCACATGGCGCCCACACGGGCAGGGAGATGGGAGCAGGGAAGAAAGGCTGGCTGACAGCTCTAGGTCAGACGCGTTGGCGCTTCCCCCCCGCTTCACATGGCTGCGGCCCGGGAGCTAGGCGCATGGGGGCGGGGGGGGCAAAGTTGGCAGGTGGGTGCTGGACCCAGCGCATTCCCCTCCGGGGGGGGGGGGAGCGAAGACAAAGTCCGGCGGTTGGTGCGCGCAGGGCTTCCCACTCTCCTTGGGTGCTTATTGGGGTGGTGGAGGTCTTTTAAAAATGTATTGGGGCCACCAAGGCAGTCAGTCAAAGCCAGTCACCCACCCAGACTAGTCACACACACTTCTAATTAGGAATTTATTCAATTTTTTAAAAGTGGGGCGAGGCTAGGTGGCGAGTAGATTTTTTTTGGTTCGGCGAGTAGATTTTTGGGCGATTTGTCAAGCACCGAGTATAACTAAATAAGTGCAAATAGCTAAAACAGGTGTGCCGAGCACGCGCGTTCCAAGTCAAACTTCTTTGCGTTTTGCCACGGACATTGTTTAGAATTTTAATAAAAAAATATCACCATCACAAATGCAATATTTGTGACAAAAAACAGTGACCAAAGACAAAGAAGTTTCACTTAAAATGCGCGTGCTCAGCACACACACGATTTTTTTTTTTTTACTTTGTACTATGTCAAATATTTGCACTTATTTAGAACGATTGACTGACAACAGTGGCTAGAAAGTGTCAAGTGTCAAAAATTAGATTCAAGGGAAGGCAGAGGAATGTAATGCCTTGAAGGTGGGTTAAAATAACCTTAAAAATGCATGCTCAATTGTGCCACGTTGAAGGAGAACGCATATAAAGTCCTAATGCGGTGGTACCATACCCCATTGAAATTATCTAAATTTATCAAGAGCTATTCCCCGCTCTGCCCAAAACAGTGTGGGGAAACAGCTGATTTAAAACATATGCTGTGGTCTTGCCCGAAAGTGGTCCCGATTTGGGAATCTATTAGAGATTGGCTAGAAAGAATCCTCAACTTGGAGATCCCCCTGGACCCGTGGCTGTTCCTCGTGGGCAGACGGCCTCAGGACGTGTCTAACGCGACACTCAAATTGGTTGCACATTTCGCAACCGCCACGAGGTGTGAGATCGCAGCAGTATGGAGACAACAGGAATTACCCACTATAGCTAAAATCAGGAACAGAATCTGGCATGTCTGCCAGATGGAACAGTTGACGAGTTGGATCAACGACTCTGGCTCCAAATTTCTAAACGTATGGGCCCCATGGCTGGCCCAAACAGACATCCCGGGGGTGGACGCCGCCACAATTTTGCATTAATATAGATAAATGCGTTCTCCTTGGACAAAGCAGACCAGACGAGATGATGACATAGCGACGGAGAACATAGAACCACCGGGATATCCACAACACACCCTAGCGTACACATAGAGCTAATAGCAGATCCTCCGCTCCGATGCAGCAGTTACAGGTGCCCCCCACCCCCACCCACCCTAATGTGTCTCACCCCAGTCTAGTTTGTCCTGTCCGTCTTAGTGATGTGGTTTACGTGTGGTTTGTTACGTCTGTCTCATGTCCTGTCTACGTGTCACTGTTTTGATGACAAAATTGGGTATTCTGTAACGTATGCCAATAGGTGGTGATATTATGTATGCTCTGTAATACCAAATAAAAATGAGAGTTATAAAAAAAAAAAAAATGCATGCAAGACATCAACAGATATTTATATAATATAAACTGCAGAAAATAAAGACGCAGGAAGGTCACCAAATAGGAATTGACAAGAGTTGGGAAATATTGCGGGAATAAGATGCAAAAAAAGACACTGGGTATGTTAATTACGGTGTATTGTGGATCATACATGAGGAATTTCCTATGGTATGAACATGAGAGGAGAATGGTGATGCTGACACACACACACACACACAAAATCCCTGCAAGCTTTGAGTCCACCATACCATATATAGTTGTGTCAAAAGGACAAATTGGGTTTGTGACCAAATGTATAGAACAAAAGACAATCTCCAATGTTATATCCAATGTGACAAATAATATAGTTAAATACTTGTCTGTCTTGTTATAAGTGTCATTTAGTTAAACTCTTTGGCCAAAGCGTTAACTAAGGCAGAGGCCTGCATGGGCCGTAGCCCACATATAGGCTGTTGTGCCTGCGAGCTGGCTCTCCCCCCCCCCCCCGCCCCCTCACCACGAGGGTTGCAGGATTTGCGCACACGTGCCAATGAGGAGAGGGGGGATACTCGGGCAGGCCATTTAAACCCTGCACTTGCTGCTCACTGATTTTTTTTTTCATTTTAACCTTGCAGCCCCACCAAGGCATGGCCCCTTTGCAGGTACAAAAACTGTAATGCTGACCTACCATGTTTACAGACTCGGGTGGAAGGTGGTGTCAAGAGAAAATAAAAATGATCAACAGCATGAAAACGTGAGGAGCATTCCAGGAGGACAAGGGACTTAAACACTGTCAGCGACAACTTTAGTGAGTGCTATGTACGTGTAACTTGCAGCATGAAAGCCTGACTTCCCGAGATTCTAGGCGAAAGTGAGAAAAGTTTGTTTAACTTAAAAAAAAAAAAAAAAAAGGAAGAACATTGTTTTTTCTATCAAACTTCAGGAATTGTTTGAAAGCAGATCAAGGCAACCCATGGGGCTTTAGGGTGCACTAAAATAGGGGTGCTCAGCTTCAGCCCAACTGGTCAAGTTTTCAAGATATCCCTGCTTCAGCACAGGTGGCTCAATCAGAGGCTCAGTCTTCGACTGGTGGTGGCATATATACTGTAAATGTTGATAACAGAAGAGCAATGTGATAACGAGGAGAGAAATATGTAGTGCAGAAAGAGGATATGTGCATGTCATATGCCCTCTTGGGAGAAACGAGTGATGGAGCAGAAGTTCAGTCAAGGTTAGCGAGGAGAAGGTCAGGACACTGAAGATGTTTTCAAAACAAAAACGCAGGGCTCAGAGCACTTGTCTGCTGTGTTGTGTGAACATGTGCTGCGCAGTATTCTCATACCAATACGTTTTATATATTAGTAATAAAACTAAAACGATTAGTCATTGCTGCTGAAATGCTCGACAGTTTTACTAGCGCACTACAGCTAACACTAGCAGTTTGTGTAATTCAACAGACGGTGACAGTGAGACCGATTTCTTTTCCCCCCCTCTCGAATGCCTTTTTATGCTCTAAATTTATGGATCAGGTACAGCATTTATATTTGCAATTTATGTGGCTTTTATATCTGGTCATTGCATAGAATCAGACACAAGCAAAGAAATATGCCTTTGTTAGGAATGTGTACTAACACCACATTACTCTACGAAATGTATATATGACATGCCCTCGTGAGCATGTCTAAATAATACAGTACTGTATGAAGAAAAGGGGGTAAAAAAAAAGCTTAATTCAACCACTGCATGACATTACTGAAGTGGTGCACAATACAAACAAGTCTTTAGTTTTTACAACGATGAGAGTATAAATGTAAGGTCTGATAGATTAGCTTGGTGGTCATGTCCGTGCGTTTGAAGCAGGTTAACCCAGTTACTGTAGCTTTCCTGGAGCCGGCTCTTTCTGAAATTGGGCAAGCCACTAAATCTCTTTGTGCCTCAGCCACAACAGCTACATTGTTAGCTCTATGGGGCCGGGCCTCAATGTGCCTGCAAAATTGGATGTACCGTACTCCATACACCGTCAGTGTTCCACAAGAAAAACATTATAGTATTATGTATAACTGATGTATACACTTGAAAGATAAAAAAAAAAAAGGAGTAAACTCCAAGTAACTGATCGTGCACATATAATCCACAATGTATCCCAATAATGAATATTATTCTGAAAGCCAGGGTCATATGTAGATGATTTAGCCCAGATAGTGTCAACTCGGCCCTCTTTTCCAAGCACAACAAGTCTGTTTCTTTTCTTTACTTTATTTGTGGAAAGCAGGGTAAAAAACAGGTACTTGTGTAGAGATGTAGATTTTGGGATAGTGTCTCTCTGTGTGTGCTTGGTAGTTAACGGCAGGTGAAAAGATAATCCTACCATACAGGAGTTTACAGCAGTGCTCACTCATCCAGAGGTAATGGTGGAAAAGGAAGTGAGGGGCAAGGGTCACACTAAAATGGAGTGAGACTGCACTACTGTCAGCAAAAAGACAGGGGAGAAAATGGTAAAGTCCATTAACTGGAGGACTGGAGATGTTGCCAGAGCAACCAGGGGTGTGACAGCTTGGAAGGAAAAAGGCTACTTAATGTATCCATTCCATCTGCACTAGGAGTAACTGCAAGGAAAGTAAATCCACGTACAGCTAGCAAGCAGAACTGCCAAGGGAGAGGGGGGTTGAACAGAAAAGGCAGACAGGGGTATTTCTGTTCCATGACAAATATGTAAATGACTCCAAATAGTGCTCGTGATCAGTGTCCAGATAATAAAATAAATAAGTAAAGGAGTGAGTGAGTGAGTGAGTGAATCTGTGTACCCAAGACTGACCAACAGGAAGGGGCTAGAGTGTGGTAAGGAGAAAAGATGAAGCAGAAAAGCAGTGTTCCCTGCGTGGAACTACAGTATATTGCGGCTAACCGCAACTACTCTCCGCCACTGCCTCACTAAACCCGGCGTCTCATACACAGTCACAGACTCTCAGAAAGACAGGAGTACTCACAATCTTGACTCGTCAAGTTCAGTCCTCAGGATAATAGAAACGGAGATGCTGATCAGGTGCGCTGAGAAGCGTGCTCCAGACAGGTATAATGGTAAGTAGAGGAAAAGGTTCAGGCGGTTCACAGCTACCGCAGGGGTACAAAAACTGGTATCCAAGCGCAATCAAGAGAAAAGGTTGTTTATTAAGTGCATTCACATTAATCCTTCTGCTTCAGAGAAAACCTCTGACGCGTTTTGTCCACCAATAGGACTTTGTCAAAGAGTGACTGGTCTAGCCCACAGTGAAGCTTATATAGTGAACCTAAAGCTCTAATTAGAGGCATTCGATAGGGTATGCAAAAATAAACACGCCTGCTGAATAATCAACTGATTGCTTCCATGGAGGCACATCAGTATTTAAACCCAATATAGGTAATCACATATCAAGGCTCACTGTGGACTATATACAAAGCAGTTGAAAACACATGTTAAAAACAGACGAATCAAACATAAAAATTAAAAACAAATATAACCATGTTGAATTAGCATGTAAATAATCAACATGTTATATAAAGAACCAGTATCACTGTAGCAAAAGAGGCAACATTAACATGTAACTAAAAAATAAATGTAACAAAGAAAGATTATACATTTAAATAAATCTATTACAATATGAAAATAAAAAATAAAAAATTGGAAATTAGAAGAAAAATACATAATCAAACCCAATAATATATAATAAAATTATTAGAAATAACAATATATCCATAGAAACTATAATATAGAAATCGCCATCGGTAATCAAATAAATAAAAATAGTAAACATATAAAAATATAGAAAAATAAGTGCAAACTATCAATATAATAATGTAAATAATAAAGAAAAAAATAAATAATACACATCTAAATAAATACAAAAATGTGAAATAAAATAAAGATATTTCCTCTTTAAACTAGAAAATGTTTAAGGTCCCACTCCACGTTAATGCCGGTAGGACATAAAGTGTTCATAGCATAAATCCAAAACATTTCTCTCATATTAAGTTTAAGCAATCTATCACCTCCTCTAGGATGTACACTCACATGTTCTAACCCAGAAAAAGTAAACTTAGCAATGTCCCCCTGAGGACAAGATGAAAAATGACGTGACACAGGGTGTGACAAATCTTTTTTGACAATAAGTCTAATATGTTCTTGAATTCTGAGTCTCAATGGTCTGATAGTGCGACCTATGTAAGACATTTTAAAACCACATTGAAGATGATAAATTACGTGACTAGTATGACAATTAATGAAACTTCCAACACGATGGTTGACATCACCACTTGAGATTTTCTTTATAGATTTAGAATATTTACAGACAGAGCATCTCCCGCAGGAGAAAAAACCTTTAGGAATATTTTGTAACTGAGATCTATGAGGGACCGAGTTAAATAAAACTACGTGAAAGATGAGAACCTGGGGTCCTGGGGTTTTAGCTTTTTTATAAATGAACCTAATACACTTCCCTAATATTTAATTGCGCCACATACATGGGGCTGAAAATGTGGCATTTCCTTCCGAAAAGTTGTTTAAAAAAAAAAAAAAGGAACTCTTCAAATATCCAGAACTGATTTAACTTTTCTTTTCATTTCCCTTACAAGTCATTTGCCGTTGTCAATGCCTATTTCCTATGAGAGGCATTCTTCACTCTTTCCGTTCCATCTTCAGAATCCTACCCCATAAACCGCCAGAATCACTTCAGACGGCATACTATAGCTTGTTAAAAATCTCACAAACAAAGTCACAGGGCACTTCATAGTGATGAAACCCCATTTCCACTTTCTCAGTACCTGTTGCCCAGCTACTGATATAAGAGATTTAAAGAAGTATTTTGACATACTGTGCTAAGCTGCCAGATTCTGAAAGTCAATGTTGAATAGTTGTTATATGTTGAAACTTTACAGATAGCTAAATAGCCTAGTGAGTTAAACCGCTATTTATTTTCTTTGCAGACTTCACACACTGTTCAAATCAATGTATTGCAGGTGGCACTCTCTCTATTTCTGTACATCTATCTGAAAGATGTCTTTCAAAAGCCTTCCCCAATCCCAGCAATGCAATATCTGTCTTCCAAGTGTAGCCCTGGTCTCCAGCAGCTCCTAGAGACCCCCCTCCCTTGGAGCAGCGTGGTCGCGGGTGCCGCCGGAGCCATCGACGGACCCGACGGCTGCTTCCAAAGGTGGGGGCCGGAGCAGAGAGTAGCGCGCTATCTATGCGAGCAGGCCGGTTGCCGGGGACACGATCGGGCCATTGCTAAGGCCGCGGTCGCGTCGCGAGGGTCCTGGCGGCTCGAGGAGCAGGGCGTCGCCATTGTTAATACTGTTTGCGCATGCGCAGGACCCAGCTAGCGCGGGAGGCCCCAAATAGCTTGCGCATGCGCAGTGCAGGAGTGTCAGCCCCCAGGGTGCATAGGGGCAGAGCCACATGACCCCAGGGAGCCAATAGGGCTGGAGGATGACTCTGCAGAAGCAAGGAGGGAGATAGATACATTGTGTGGGCACTACTTGAAGCTGGGAATAGGAAGGTGAAGGAAGGGTGCAGTGAGCAAGTGGTGGCTTCTGTACCAGGTAAGGGCCCCCAGGTCCCAGATAGGCCCCAACTCCCCACAGGTTAGTGGGTAAGTGATAAGGGACGACCCCAAGTTAGGGACCTTGCCCTTAGGTTCGTGCGTGGGTGCATTCTTGTCAGGTCACAGCGGTCAGTGCTGTGAGGGCTGACAAGAGATCACCATTCAAGGTTGCAGTGCGTTGCTGCAGGGATGCAAATGGTTAGGTAGGAGTGAGGCAGAGGGCACGTGGCCGGTACGGGAAGAGATAGTGCGGGTGCAGGGGGCCAAGGACCCACTTGCATAGGACAGGTTCCCCGTAGGGCCCATAGGAGTTTTCCCCTGAAGCCCTTCAAGGTTGCTGTGCTGTACGGACGGCCTATAGTACAGCGAGCATCATCCTAGGTCATTGAGTCAAGTAGGGACTCATCAGAAGTTGTGTGTCCATCCAGAGGGTTGGGCATCGATCCTCATCGTTGTTGCCGAGGCTATCCGGGTGGGATCGCCCCAGATGGTAGTTCCTGTGTTCCTTCCGTCCATCGAACCTTTGCGAAGTTCTGTTGCAGGCCCGAGCACCTCCAGGTAACCCCCCCTTTTCTACAAGTGCACTAACAATACAATTAGTTCAGTGACTGCGCAGTCACACATATCCTCTCTCTGAAAGAGTGCGGGACATTGTGTGGGGATCATTGGACACGAGGTGGGATCACCCGGTGTAGGGGGAAGCGTCCTGCGAGACGCAATATTCAGTGTCTCCTCTAGAGAGGGACACCCGTTATTCTTTTACTGTTACATGGTTCATGTGTGCACAAGTAAAGGTGTTGGTTATTATACGAACGGTGTGCTGGTTATTCGTAGGTGTCCTGCGAGGAACAATCCCCGCTTTGCTGGGAACAATCGCAGGTGGAGGCGCTGCACCGAGTACAGGGTTACTCATAATACACATACCCCAGGTTCCCCAAGGCGGAAGCTCAGCTCTCCTGGTTACCAAACAGGTATCGCACCACACAGAGGAGTAGTCAGAAACACCTACCCACCCCACTATCACTTAAGGGGGGGGGAAAGGGGGCTTCACAACTATTAGTCTCACTCACTAGATTTTGCACTGAAGCATAGCAAAGGTAATTCTAGTTACTACACCAGGGGTGCACAAACTGGGGGGCGGGAGATTTGTCTGGGGGGGCATGGGCGGTTGCAGATGGAGACACGTCTGAATCTCGGTAAGTACTGTATTACTGTTGCAGGTCCCGCGCTCCTCCCCAAGGCATTTAAATTAAATGCCAGGGATCGCGTGAGGCCTCTGCAACAGTAACACTTTCCGGGATTCAGACGTGTCTCCATGGCAACGTGGGGTCATGTGACCGCCGGCAAATGATGCCGTAGGTCACGTGACCCCGGATCGTCAATTGACGCAGCTGGCAGGTAGGAGAGGGGCTGCGAGACCGGGGAAGGCCAGGCAGGGGGGCGCAGCTTCAAAAGTTTGCGCTCCCCTGAACAACACCACCATAATAGATGCTGACATTTAGACTCTTACCTATAGTGTGCTATACTATGTAGCACAATACACCTTAATGTATCTGTAATTCAGTTATTTGAAACAGTTGCACCAAAACCAGAAGTTCTGTACCCAAAACATACAGAAAATGCAGAGACTTTAAAGTAGATAGATAGATAGATAGATAGATAGATAGATAGATAGATAGATAGATAGAACCTCCACCGTTAGCATATAGCCAATAAAGAATATCACTTGTGAGCACATTCATATGTCTTAGACAGGTCTGCAACCCTGACTTTCAACCATTATCACCAAGCATACAGTGCTCCCACTGCAGTAACTTAAAATGCATATGGTAAACCTTCCCAGCCTATAAATATTTCAAGGCAAGTATAAACCAACCTCACACTGATGATACCCATCAAGGTTGAAACCTGCTGAGTGGTTTATACCGGCTTTGCTAGTCCCATGCTGTGTTTAAAAGCTGTGTGGATGACGATGCATCAGCTTAAATGGGCTCCACGTGAATGGATATTCCAGGCAAAAAGTGACACATGGTGTGCTCATTTGCATGTCATTTCCCAGAATCCCTTGCTGCAGTGGGAGCACTGTATGCTTGGAGATAATGGTTGAAAGGCAGGGTTGCAGACCTGTCTAAGACATATGAATCTGCTCACAAGTGATATTCTTTATCACTTGTATCACACACACACACACACACACACACACACACACACACACACACACACACACACACACACACACACACACACACTTGGAACCAGGGGTCCTCCAAAGCTGGATTGTTTTATTTCCAGCCCTGGCAACACCTACCACGATTCCAGAGATACTGACAGTTTTAGCTGCCTGTGTACTTCCTGATTAGGAAAGATGGCACCGGCAGTCATCCAATAGGAAACTGCAACATCATCCATTGCAGCTTCATGTTGGTCATTTTGTGTCCCCAGGAAAGGGGAGGGACGACAAACTACTAAAAATACCTATGTAAGAAACTGAAGGTCTACGGAGCTATAAATAGAGAATTTCAGATCTATAGGAACCCCTGATATATGTATGTATTGTACAGTATGTATGTACTGTACCCCTCTCCTTACCCGGCTCAAAAGGGGGTGGTTGCACAAGTGAATATAGAAGTGCAGGTGTTGTGCACTGGACTCTTTAACTTGATCTCAGGACTGGTGTCCAGCAGGCAGGATGTGTAGGCTTTGAAGTAGATGTTGAGATGATAAAGGGCGCCAGAGACTTTTAATTGAACAATAACTTGACATTCTTTATTTACTTGTAACGGGTGGACCCCCTTGTCTGACCCCCCCAATCTCACATTGGCCCGTGTGGTCTAACCGGTCCCCATTACGTGATCGTGTATGGTGGTGCACCTGCAAGTAACAGGACTCCTGAGTCTCCCGCTTGATGGTATTAGGGGATGTCATCAGGACAGGTAGCTGAGGTAGTGGGTGCGAGTCCTACTTACATCATGTGCAGCGCCTCCACCTCATCAGGATCTATGCTTCCGCAGGGAGATGGTCCACAGATAGCAACTCAGCCGCTCATCTCTGTGCAGCACTCCATTAGGAAGGTCCCTTCTCCCTAATAGAGCTGCTTTCCACCTATCCTCTCAGAGAGATTCCCCAGCTTCTCTGTCTGCTGTAAGCTCCTCTCTCTACCTCTGCATCTCTCTCTTGAGCTGCTCTGTCTGTCAGCTCCTCTAACTCTGCCCAATGTGCTGCGTATGCTCACCGCTAACAAGAGACACTGCAACACTGTTGCAAACCTTCCCGTGCCTCTCACTGAACAGAGGCAGCACAACAACAGGAAACTGAACTTCTAACTTTAGGCAGTGCTGTGTCTTATATCACCCCCCAGAGAACAAACCTGCTCTGTACCACTAAGTGGGGGCACATTGCATGTTGTCACTTCCTTTGGGGATATATGAAACCTCACCAGGGTTTGAGGGCAAACCTCCATTGATTGTTGCTGGCAATCCTGCATACTTACCAGGTTTACTGCCAGCATGAGAAAGAGATATGTACACCAATCTTACACATGGCTACATACTACAGACAGGTCTTCATGGTGAATACTTCCCTGGATCCAACACAGTTGGTCCAGGAAGGTCTACACGGCTTTAGTCGTCTTATAAAATTATTATCAGTGGACCTACCACTAAAAGTGCACATACCCGACATACTGAAAATAATAAAAGGGACTCCATACATTTACACACTGAACAAACTCCCTGTTGCAATGTGGGATCGTCCTGGGGTCTAAGGCTTTAGACCCCCACCACCAATATTGATAGGCCATGGTGGCGTAACAGGTCACCATGGTTACATTGGAGGTGTTCTGGAGAGAGAGAGAGAGAGAGAGAGAGAGAGAGAGAGAGAGAGAGAGAGAGAGAGAGAGAGAGAGAGAGAGAGAGAGAGAGAGAGAGAGGATCGCATGAGGCCTCTGCAACGTCCCTTACTTTGTCGTCGGCGACATGGGTGACGTCACGTTGCCATGGCGATGGCACGTGACCCTGCAGCGTCATTTGACACCAAAGACAACCTACGCCCACTCTGGATGACAGAGTGGGCACCTTCTAGAATGTGGGTGGAGTCAAACTGGCAGTTTCTCTAACTGCAACATTTACCAAAGGGTTATTGCTTTGCGCAATAACAACCAAAATTAACCTCATAAACAAACAGGAATTGTAATCCCATAGGGGGTTATGTATGTAATCTTTAATATACATGTCAATTAGGGGACCTGTGACAAATACGCACTTATTTTCCTGTTGTATCTTTTTTTTGTCATACTTATTATAAAGAGGATTAAATCAGAAAAAATATTCCACACACCACTTCTCTTTTTTAAAATACTAAGCCTACATAATCCTTAAATGTTTCTGAAACATTACTATGGTTAACGCAATTATTTGCTTTGTATCTCTACTTCTTACAGTGGAAAGACCATTCGAGTCAGGCCGATCCAAATGAACTCCCCTTGGATTTGTGTTTTTATATAAATTTGCACTGAAGATGCTGTTAAATCACGAAAAATATGTGGAGCCTCAACATGTACAGTGCTTAGTTTTCTGAAAGCTACATGCAGAGCATTAAAACATGCACTATTATTACAGATAGTCTGTAAAGCCTGCCAATACTGTGCATGATTTAATCAGGGGGTTATCGCTTTGTCTCCTCTGCAGAGAGGTTTACCTGTAATTGCTTTACTTCGATGAGTGCCTGATAATACCCACAGTATACTCAGCACTTTACAAAAAAAAAAAAAGACACAATACGTTACAGGGAATTATAGTACAATATGTACAACACACAAAATTAGACAGCAGGAAAGGAAATTCCCGACGGAGAGCTTACAATCTAAATGACATCATCAGCTCCAAAAGCAGGTCATCCAGGAGTTACCATATATTAAAATAGAAAAAAGTATAATTAAGAACAAGCTACATGTGGTATATATGGCAAGACATCTAAAAAAGGACCAATTAATTATTTTAAGATGACTAATAATTTATAAATCTTGTGATTTCCAATAAAAGGTATTATGGGCGGGAAAAAATGAACTTTTGTGATGGTGTAGAGCAGGGCTGCACAACATACGGCCCGCCCGGCCTCTCTGTGCGGCCCTTGATAAGATTTAAAAAAAAAAAAAAACTTTAAAAAAAAAAAAAAATGGCGGTGATTCCCCGCGGTCCCGGGGGTGATGTGAGCTGCATTGAGGTGAGGTGCAGGGGGGGTGAGGTGCAGGGAGGTGAGGTTCTGGGGGGTGAGGTGAGGTGCAGGGGGGTGAGGTGCATTGAGGTGAGGTGCAGGGGGGTGAGGTGCATTGAGGTGAGGTGCAGGTGAGGTGCAGTGAGTTGAGGTGCAGGAAGGGTGATGTGAGGTGCAGGGGGGGTGATTGGAGGTGCAGGGGGGGTGATTGGAGGTGCAGGGGGGGTGATTGGAGGTGCAGGGGGGGTGATTGGAGGTGCAGGGGGGGTGATTGGAGGTGCAGGGGGGGTGATTGGAGGTGCAGGGGGGGTGATTGGAGGTGCAGGGGGGGGAGGTTTTGGAGGTGTAGGGGGGGGGGGTTTTGGAGGTGCAGGGGGGTGATTGGAGGTGCAGGGGGGGTGATTGGAGGTGCAGGGGGGGTGATTGGAGGTGCAGGGTAGGTGATTGGAGGTGCAGGGGGGGGTGATTGGAGGTGCAGGGGGGGGTGATTGGAGGTGCAGGGGGGGGTGATTGGAGGTGCAGGGGGGGGGGGGTGATTGGAGGTGCAGGGGGGGGTGATTGGAGGTGCAGGGGGGGTGATTGGAGGTGCAGGGGGGTGATTGGAGGTGCAGGGGGGGTAATTGGAGGTGCAGGGGGGGTAATTGGAGGTGCAGGGGGTGATTGGAGGTGCAGGGGGGTGATTGGAGGTGCAGGGGGGGAGAGTGGTGTGAGGTGCAGGGGGGGGAAAGGATGTGAGGTGCAGGGGGGGTATTATGTGTATGGTGTGCAGGGGGGTATTATGTGTGTGGTGTGCAGGGGGGTATTATGTGTGTGGTGTGCAGGGGGTTATTATGTGTGTGGGTGAGGGGGAGAGATGGGGGTATGAGAGATAGATGGGGAGTATCGCAAAGGTTGATAGTGAGGGGTTCTGGGGGAGATATGAGGATGATGATGAGAGGTGCTGGAGGAGAGATGATGATGATGATGATGATGATGATGATGATGATGATGATGATGATTTTACCCGTGCGGCCCAAATTTTTTTTCCTTGGAGCATTTCGGCCCTTCTCGCTTTACGAGTTGTGCAGGCCTGGTGTAGAGTCTGTAGACAGTATGGTTTTAAAGTAGGAGCAAACCTTTTTTGCATTTACAGTATATAATTCTATCATGTGTACTAATGAAAGATTCCTCAAATATTTATTTCTATTAAAAATGGAAATAGAGGAAAAATAATATCTATTGCATTGATCCAAATTAAAAAAGTTTAATGAAAGTCTCAGCAATGACCCTGGGGGAAAATATAAATTCATTGTAGGTTGTGAACTATTAAAAGGTACCACACTAAGGGCTTATGCTATATTCACTGAAGTGGCCAATAGGGCAATTTTTGGACGAAATTCCCCATTTCAGCTGACAACGGTCCAAATGGCCGCTTCAGTGTACAAGGCCCTAATGGGGTTAATTATCAACTGTGAGTGCCAAAAAGGACACAGATCACACAGAAGCTGCCATTGAAGTCAATCGGAGTTCTGTACGATAGTGCCCCAATTCACACTATCACAGTTTAATTAATAACCCCCTTAGAGAGCAAGTTTTTATGTTTCTTACATTTTTCAGTGCTGAGGGTCCGGCAGCAACAGAATGCGGCATTTCTTATCCAGAATTCTAAAATCATGTCAAGCACAAAATATAATATCTAGCCTATAATAGTAATAATCCTTTCTAAGGACAGAGCATTACTTGGTGAGTTAAACTCCTCCACCTTCGGTAATTATTACCGAACTATGCATTCAAAGAGGCTAAGAAGATATCTACTGTAGAAGATGGGAAGAAAAAAAAATTGCTCTCCATTTACAAATGAGGTTAAACAAACAGAGAAGAGCTACTGTATTTCATGAGACCTGCCATACAATAATTGCATTACATTCCCTATGTTGTGTTGGCATGTTCCTGCCTTATCACTCTACTACACCTCCCACCCACTCCCCTATCTATCTCCTCGCTGCATGCAGCATCCAGACTGTGAACAGGAGCTGGTCTTGGTCACCATGTACCCATCTAAAGATAAGGCACCAGATCACAGGCAGTCTATACAAGATCTCATTTTTTGGACTTTTCTGTCCCTTATTTGCATCAGTGTTGGCAACCCTTCAGATAAAATGAATCGAGATTGGAGATGTACAAGAACAAGCCCGGTTTGTGCCGGTAATTGATCATCTGGAGCCATCTAGTGACTTCATAACCCATTTAAATCCAGGTATACTCTATGTATATCTGTAGATGTAAAGCAATTTGTATACATATACAATTTGCCGTAATGCTTTAAGCAGTTACAGTACCACTACAAATGATAAAACGTCACCCATCTAGCACATCAACAACCTGATCCCCATATTTGTGGTGCTAATGTTACCCGGAATAAAAATACAATTATAAAAAAAAATCTGCAGTTATTTCACACAACACAAGCGAACTGCATTGAGTTTCAATGTTAAATAAGTGCTGCAAATACAGGACACTGATCATGTACAATAATAATCTACTAATAATTTGTGCAGGTACAGTATATTCTTAACTGTATAGCGCCAACAAAGTACGCATCGCTTTACAAAAGTTATAATACGGGGGAATTAAAATACACAATTAGTGCAACAAACATAAAATCAGACAACAGGAAAGGAAATCTCTGCCCCGGGGAGCTTACAAACCAAGAGTTTATTACATCACACGTCCTGCATCCTACACATACCGTACCTACCGTATTTAGTATATTGTTTGTTCTGGTGGGGGACCATATTGCTCCACACTACAGAGGCACAGGATCAGAAAGCCAATCGTTTATATTTTGTATGCTATAACATTTCCTACATAAATGCATTACCACTGAGCTCCAATGATAGCAAAGACAGCACTAACTAAGCCGTCAGACAATAATAATAAAAAAATATACAGTATATACATACATACACACACTGTATACATACATATTACACACACCTGGCACGGGGTGCTTGCAAGGTTTGCACATGGTGGTTGACAGTCTGTACTGTACCTGCTCTGTCTCTGGGGTGGGTTTCCCCTCTGCTCCCTCTGACAGACCACCCATATCTTTCCCACCGCCGTCCTCCTTCTCCTCCTCCTCCTCCTCCTGCTGCTGCTGCAGCTGCTTCCCTTCCATGTCCTCCTCTGCCCCCTCTCCTTCCCCCTCTTCTTCGCCCCCGGAGTCGCTCTCCCAGGTGGAGTCGCAGTCCTCCACGGTGGTGGGCTCCTTGAAGCTGACTCCGTTCAGCAGGTTCCCCATTGGCACAGCGGGTGTCTGTAGCTCAGGACTGGTGGGGAGCCCCTGGGCGCTCTGCTGCTAGCACTGCAGCTGCCTGTGCACAGGGACTCTCATGACACTGCGGTGGCAGCTGAGCCCCAGGCCGCACACTGGCCTCCTGAGTGCTGCTGCTACTGCTTAGCAGAGAGCCGAGCTGTCTGAGAGAAGTGGAGGAGAGCGGTGATCCCCACCTATATTAATCACACGCTGATGAGAGGAGGAGCATTAAACACTGACTGGGGAATTTACACAGGAAATTCTCACATCCAGCCCTTTGCTCCCTCCTCCTCAACCACAAGACTTCATAATTCATTTATATATATTTATTTTTTCCTTTAGTGGCACTTTTTACAGGATGTAATGAATTATATTCATAACATTGGACTAGCACTTTAATACCCAATTTGTTTGTTTCATATATTTTGGTATACTTCTCACTAAGAGCAGAAGAAAGGAAGTCTGCATTTGCAGCTTTGTCATTTGTAATCACAACAGTATTAAAACAAAAAGGAGGTCTATATTTGCTACAGACCTCCCAGCTGAAAAACTGAGGCAGGATAGGAACATATGAAACGAAAATCAGAGAAAAGAAGGGAGAGTGGTTATATATTAAACTGTTTTGGGAAAATGTTGAATAGTTTTGTGGAACTCCACTAAATAGTTTGGGAATTGCTACTGGTACACGGATCACTGTTTCAGAGAACCCGCTGAAGGGTGATAAGAATAAATCAACGTAAACTATAAATACTTCAGGGATTTTTATTTTATTGCATTGGACAGCACTATGACAGACAGTATTTAATTTTTAATCCATGGTTTCTAATATGCAGTATCAATGTTGGGGAAAATACATTCTTCTTGCACTTTTCTCAAAACCAAAAGTCTTTTTAACCTATCACTTTCGACATATTAAACTTCAGCAATAAGTTCTGGTGTATTGTTTTTATCATTCTTCTGGAACCAGGATCACATGTGGCATGTGAGTGAGTCCAGTGGTTTAACTCATCCCCTTTTGAGAGCACACAGAGAACTTTTATTTTCTTCAACTTTAATGGGGGAGTCAAAAACAAATATAAAGGTAGGGTGACCAGATGTCCCGGTTTTGCCGGGACAGTCCCGTTCTTTCTGTCCTGTCCCGGTTGCCGGTCTGTCCCGGAAATGTCCCGGGTTTTGGCCGTGGTCCCGGTATCTAGATGAGGCGGCGGCGGCGGTGAGGAGGATGCGGGAGGTTTTTTATATGTGAATGTATGCTGCCGGGGGGCGGGCCTTTTGAGTAGGAAATACTGGATTGGATGAAGGAGGATGCCGGGGGGCGGGGCTTAGAATGCCGGCCGGGCTGCAGGGGATTGGTTGCAGGTCAGAGGATGCCGGGGGCGGGGCTTCCGCTTTGTACAGAGCACACGGTGGGTGAGGGTGTGTGTCTGTCTTCTCGCTCCTCTGTCTTCCCGCTCCTCTGTCCTCTGGTGGCTGCGCGGTGTCACCCCCCATCTGCCCCGGGTCCCAGCCAGGGGTGATAGGAAGTGGTAGGGGGTGGGGGGTTGTACCCTGGTTGTACCCTGTACCTTTGCCTCCTGGCACTCCCTTCCCCCCAGGTTCCCTTGGTGCGGGAGATGGGCGCAGGGGCAGGCAGTGGTGATGCGCGGTTGCTGGCGGGCGGTGGGTGCAGGGGGAGGCAGGGAGCTGCCTGCTCTGATCGCCGGCCTTTCCTCTCTTCCCCCCGCCCCCTGTCCTGTCACTCACATCCGTCACTGCCTCTCGTAGTCCACTTTGTGTGTTTGTGTATCAGTGGCAGAGAATGTGTGTATCAGTGGCAGAGAGAGTGTGTGTGTGTTTCAGTCTCTGTTACCCCCTCTCTCTCTCTCTCTCTGTCACCCTCTGGCACTCTCTGGCACTCTCTGTCTCTGTCACCCTCTCTCTCTGTGTCACCCCTCTCGCTCTCTCTCTTTGTCACCCTCTCTCTCTGTAACGCTTGCGCGAGCCCACAAACAAGACCTGACCCCGGCACTGAGGTGGGAAGGACTGTGCCACACACCCACAGTAGCAGGGGGCGAGCCCAGAAGGTGGTTTGCAGCGTTGCTGGGTCTGGGTATGTAGAAAGGGTTAATCCAATACTTGCCGGGGTCCGTGGGTTGGAGTGGTACACGTAGTTGGAGTCTGTAAGCCTGTGGTCTGGGGTTGGAGAGGTACTCGTCGTCGTTATCCGTATGCCAGGGGTCAAGAGCCAGAGAGAATCCAAATGCAAAGCCAGGTCGGTACACGAGAGGTTAACTGCAGAGAACAAGACAAGACTGGGCTGGACAAGACAGGCACACGCAAAGGCTACACAAAGTTATGTTCAGCAAGGTATGACAGGAAGAGGAAGTTTCTTATAGGAGACAGGAACCAGTAGGAGAGGGGGCGGAGTGGAGGCAGAGCCTCTGCAGATGCAAAGGATAGGCTGCAGGTGACAGAGGGCTCAGAGCAATCTTGACTCGCAGCTGGGGCTCGTTGCGCGACATCACTCGTGCACGCCGCGCGCAGCGGAGGCGCGGCGTGACCGAGGGGGCGGAGCTAAGGTCTGTGACCTGGTAGAAGAGGAGCGGGTGCGCACACGCTCTGTAAACAGCGGGGGTGCGCGCACAAGCGGGGGGGCAGATCGTGGGCAGCAGCCGCTGCAGTACTATTATGTAGAGAGGAGGAGCCGCGTCGCAAGGGACGCAATCCCCGAATCCTCACACCCTCTCTCTCTCTGTCACCCTCTCTCTCTCTCTCTCTGTCACCCTCTCTCTCTCTCTCTCTGTCACCCTCTCTCTCTCTCTCTCTCTGTCACCCTCTCTCTCTCACTCTCTCTCTCTCTGTCACCCTCTCTCTCTCACTCTCTCTCTCTCTGTCACCCTCTCTCTCTCACTCTCTCTCTCTCTGTCACCCTCTCTCTCTCTCTCTCTCTCTCTCTCTCTCTCTCTCACCCTCCCTCTCACCCTCTCACCCTCTCTCCCTCACCCTCTCTCCCTCACCCTCTCTCCCTCACCCTCTCCCTCTGTCTTATCTTAACTGCCATATACCAACACCAAAATAACCTATACTGCTTTCTTCCAGTTCTTACCCTCAAGTTTCACACAGGAGACATCAGAAGACAGGTAGGGAACACCTCCCCTCTAGTATAGTACCTTGAGGGACTACGGATCAGGTAAGATCCCAGGCAGGATTGCTGCTTTAGAAATTGTGAAGAGGGGCATCCAGACACTGGTTAATGGTTCAGAATCATTCACATCTGGCTTTTTTAGTTTTGTTCGATTAGTGAGGTCGTCCGACACACACACACACACACACACACACACACACGTAACTATGTAACAGACTAATTGTAGTCAAGTATAAGTGTAATACAATAAATAAACTGTTATGTAAAAAATGAATCCTGTTATTATTTCTAACTAGGAATTTATTAAATTTCTTTTTTTAAGGTGTGGAGCTAGGTGCGGGGCTAGGTGGCGAGTAGATTTTTTGGTTGGGCGATTACATTTTCTTTGGGGGGGGGGCATGATTTCTGTTGGCGGCCCTGCTGGGGGAGAAGGTAGAGAGAGAAGGGGAAGAGGTAGAGTGAATAATACAGCATCAATGGTGTCACTATTAGATAAATATCATTATAATATTCATTTTTAGTAATGTTATTTGTTGTATTAATAATTTTTTTGTGTGTCCCGGTTTTTATTTTCAAAATCTGGTCACCCTATATAAAGGGTACTTGCAGATGGTAATGTGTGGTGAGAGAGTGCTTCTCTATGTGAAGGTGCTCTGTTATTGGGGGACGGTAAAAAAGGATGGCCTTGCAGGGGGTGTAATAGCGGGTAGCATGTACACACATACTGTAACGCGTAGCTCACCACAAACTAAGCGCGACCACGGTGCTGAGGTAGGTGATTGGATAACGCCGACCCATAGCCACGCGAGCGTGCCTAGGATGTAGAGTAGTCGTTCAAGCCAGGTCAGGGTTATAGATTGGAGAATGGTTAAGGTACTTGCCAGGTTCAGGAGCGGAGAGTTTTGGATCGTCGTAGTTCGTAGCCAGGTTCAGGATTGGAGAGTGTCGGATCGTTGGAGTACTTAGCCAAGGTTAGGACTAGAGACAGGAGAATGGTCGTACAAGCCGGATCAGGAGTGGAGAGATGCGGGGTCCAAAGTGCTAGCAGGGTTCATACAACAAGAGTTAATCAGCATACAAGGCAAGGCAAGGATTCAGGAACAAGGATGTGGCAAGGCACGGCGTCACAATGACTATGCTCAGCCAGGAATGGTAGCAGACTGAGGGTATAAATAGGAGGAGCCTCCAATAGCCAGCCAGGGCGGAACCAGGAAATAAGAACCGATTGGCTGCTGGTGCACACAGGTGTGCCCTATAATGCAGCCTGATCGGGGATGAAGCTGAAACTGCTCGTGCACCGTCCCACGCGCGTCACGGAGGCCAGGGGGCGGAGTTTAGAGCGACCGTCACTCCCACACCGATTCCTGGGAGAAGAGGAGGCGGGACCAGTCGCGCGCCGACCCGCGCGCGTTACAGAGGTCAAGGGGCGGAACCGAGAACGTGCGTCATTCCGAAAGCGATCCTGACTTTCCCCAGAGCGGGGGCGGAGCTTGACTCGCGCGTCAGCGGGGAGGCTGGCCGAACGTACATGTCGTGTGACAGATGGGGGCGGGATCTGAATCCGCAGGCGGGAGATCAGAGTGTGCGCGTACTGGGACCACGAAACCGCGCATCCTGGGTATCCGTCATGGAAGGTTTGTTGGGATGAGGAGATGGTCTGCGACCGCCAGGATAGCGAAACCTCACAAGAACAGGGACAAAAAACAGCACCAGATTTGTCAAATAAAAAAATCCTACAGGTTGCTTTTGCTCCAGTTTTGCAGCTCAGAGATTTTGATTTAAAAAAAAAAGAAGACTCATGGTATTTACAGCAGCGTCAGCTTTTATTCGAAGTAATCACCGGCTTGTACCTGGCATGTTCCTGGAATGCCACGCTGTTCACCCGGAGCATGCCGGGCTCCCAGCCAGGGTCATGCCCGGCTGACGCGCGGTTGATGTGTTTATTGATAATGGTTCGGATTTTAATAGGCTGCAATGCTTCGCGTGTCCGCCAGATGCCAGAAATTCATGAATTGTAATGCGCCGAATCAGTAATGTGTCGGCTTGCAGGTGTTTCGTTTAAAAAAGATACTGTACCACAGTGTGCTATTGTAACTTGGCCTTGGCCTTGAGACTGAAGGAAGAGGTTGCAAAAATGTATCAATTTAGGCTTTTCATATTAAAGAAAGACAAAGACCAGTTTCAGTTTGTGTTACACTATTCTGCAGAGACCCACCATGAGTGTTCAAGTGCAGCCCGCTTTCCAGAAACCTGACAGAAGTTATGCGTATTTGATATGGGCCGCGATTAATGCAACAGAGGATAAGATGGCAACAGTTGCTCAAATTTATCAGTATTTTATCGAAAACTATGACTTTTACAAATTTTCGCCAACTTCTCATACGTGGAAGCGTGCAGTAAGGAAAAGGTTATGTAGTGACCACTGTTTTCACCATATTGAGCCCCAATTTGTTGGAGGGTATTGGTGTGTATCACCGGATTTTTCCCGTATCTATGATCATGGAGGCGGCAAAAGGCAAAGGGTCGTGTTAAAACCAACTAAGAAGCGACAGTCGCTGCCAAGCAATGCACCAGCACCAGCACCGGCTTCCAATGACGGTCCCACTGTCAGTGACAACCCTGAGCTTGAGGCTGAGCTGGATTTGGCGTGCAGTTTTGATGAAGCTTGCATGTACCTAAGCGATTTCCAGCCTCACCTGCTGACTACAGGTGGACTAGTCCCACTGCCAACTATCGACGTGGATGATGAAGAAAGCTGGACTGGCAGTGGACCGGCGCCGGCGCAAGCTGAATGGGAAATTCAATGGTGAGTACTGTCTTGTTGCCGTATTATTTTGGTGGGGCTGGCTGGGTACTTCTTTAGGGGGCTGACCATTACTGTACATTAAAACTTTTCTTTTTGTTTTTTCTCAGAAAAGAAAACGGCTAATGGGGGGATTTCGATGGATAATATTGTACTGTATGCTGATGTTTTCCGGCCGTACAGTATACTGTGTAATAAACCTGAATAAATAAAACTATGCATTTATTCTACATGTTCAGTGTCGTTTCATTATTTGTCTTCTACAGTATACTGTACAGTGCTATACAGTGCCTAACATCTGGGGGCAAAAATAATTTTATTCCTAGATGCCTTAGAACAGAAGTTCCCACGCCAATTGCCCGTGAACTTGACCGCGGCCCTAAGTAGTTCCCACGCCAATTGCGCGAATATAATGTAAAATAACCCGTTCTGTGGGTCTGAGCGGGTTGAAATTTACCTGGTCCTCATGCGGGAGGACCCTTGCCATAGTGGCAAAATATCAGCCTTCCAAGACCCCCGAAACCGGAGATACAAAAAGACAGTTTAAAAGCACATTACCAAAGTGGCTTTTTTTCTGCCATGCAAGTCAATGGCAGAAACCTAAACTTTAACATCACCCTGACTCCGTTCTGTTGCCACGAGAGGGTCGCAATTTGCCATGCAATCCTGCCGCAACTAGGACTACATGGTCACCGAATCTGAGCCCCCTAGGTCGAACAGAACTGGAGTTGTAGGTTCCAGGTTTCTGCTCATTCTGACTTAGCCGGTTCAAAGCTTTCTCCGCCATTGCGCTCAATGGTAGGACACTCCTCGCCGGCGTGACCCTTTCTCGCCGCCATTACTGCTCGGACCCTGTTGGGGCAAAATGAATTTTATTTCTAGGCGCCCTAGAACAGAAGTTCCCACGCCAATTGACCTAGTTCCCACGCCAATTGCCGTAGTTCCTACGCCAATTGCGCGACCAGGCAGTAAAAAAACAGTGCAGCAAGCCTCGACATTTGTTACACTGGCAAAGGAGCAAATGGAAACATTGTGAGGCAATTCAACATGTTCTTTTATTGGTGGAGTCAGTACAGAACCATTTATTTACAAATACTGTACAATGTTGAAACATTTAAAGTGCACAGCAATTCTAACCATCAACACACAATAATACATACTGCAGCCTTTAATAAATTCTTCTGCCACAAAACATTTTTGGTGCATGGGGCAAAGGGACTTAAAGTGCCATTTTAAGTAACATCTCCTTTATTAAAGAAACCCAGTACTGTATACAGAACAGTACAGTGGGATGGTGCGCAACACTGTCAGTCAGACCTGCACCAGTTCAGTCCTAGAGGGCAGCAAACAGGGCAGGTTTTCAGGGCAATGTTGAAAACCATGCCTGTTTGCGGCCCTCAGAGACTGGAGTTGTGCATGTCCTGTGAAAAAAAACACACAACAACATCTCCTTTGTTTAAGTACAGCAGGTACTGTAGGGCAAAACATGTACAGTACAATACAGTTCAGCACAACAGTATGGTCTCACTGACAGTCCTCCACATTGTCCAGCCATGGCCGATTCCTTGCATGGCGCAAAACGCCATTAATGCAGTCTCTAACGCCTTTCATTACAGGATCTGTAACTGTATAAAAGCGCCGCATTTCTTCCACAATGTTTTTCCTTAAATTGGCAGGAAGGGCCTTTTTAACGCGATTTCCTTTGTAGTTCACTTTGAACACCCACTCGCAGTACAACGTGTAGGGAACATGGTGCTTAAAAATGATCAAGGCATACTTGTGGGGTGCACCAGCACTCATCACCCTATACTTCTCCCTGAGCCCCGGTGGCAGATCGCACAGGGTGATGTCGGGCACTGTTTCGATGCGAGCGGTTGTAGGTCTTTTGGGAACGGGTGTGCTTGTGGCGACGGGCGATGGTAGGATGTCTGGGACGGTCGTGGTCGCCGTGTTGTCTCCTGGCGTGGTCTTGACGGGGTTGTCATGTCCTCCTCAACGGCATACATGTACACTACATCTTGTGGTGGAGGGGGGGCGCTTGGTGATGGAAGGGGGTCGAAGGTCCCATTCATCACATCCATGTCACCCTCCTGCTCCGGCGTCGGGGAAACAGGGGCATTAGCACCGAGCAAATAATGTATGCCCGCAATGTCAGCCTCTATCTTCTCCATCCGTTGATCCATCCGTTGCTCCATTTGTAGCATCCGTTGCTCCACATTTAACATGGTCTCCAGAAGCAGATCTATCTTTGCCAGCACAATAGAATTCCCGGGGAGATCCACACTTATCCCATTCAGCATCCGGTCCAACAAGCTGCTTCTTGTGCATGGCGTCTGGACATCTGGGGAAATGGGTGCAACGGAGGATGAGATGGGGGTTCCATGGACAGAAGCGGCATCGATGGAGAGTGGAGAAGGTGACCTGTGGATACCCGGTAGAGGAGAAGCGGCAGCGTCGTCGAAGAGGGATGGAGAAGGTGACCTTTGGATTTCCGGGCGAGAAGCAGAGTCGTCTAAGCGCAAAGGAGACAGTGACCCGTCGTCAGATGGAACCGGAGAAGATGGGGGTGGAGAAGACGGGATGAAGATTTCCGGGACAGCTACAGCAGAGTCGTCGAAGCATATGGGAGGAAGTGGTCTGCGGGTCCGATGGGTTGGCTGCCATTCGTTCTGCGTCGAGAGTACATCACCGTATATCTTCTTCACATAATGAGGCTTACGTCTAAGAAAACCCTTAACCTTTGGGGTCAGCAGAAGGTTTTCTTTATTGGCCTTAGCCTGTCGCTTTGCCCTTGGCGTGGAAACGGCTCCTGCCTTTCACTTTTTCAGCATGACAGGCACGGCAGAGGTGAGAGGGTTCTTGCGTCCATAGAACCGGGGATGCTCCATGGAAGCAGGTGGCACAATGCAGTACAGTATCTGGAAAAGGGCAAGTACAGATAAAGATCATGGGGTGGTGGCCTATGCAAAGTGTGTGACCTTTTATGCATGGCGGCCAGGTACAGGTGTTGAAAGTGGGCGTGTGAGTCATTACCGTATAAATACTCCATCCATTTTGTGTATTGACTGCACATAGAATACACATTGACTAAACATCGAATATACATTCTTGTGTTTGTATTTCTTTCCACTCGCAGCAATGCCTGTTAAAAAGATTTCAAAGGATCTCAGCATGTGAATTAAGGAGATGTACACAAGCGGACACCGAATTGCTACTATCCAATGCTGGTTAGCTACTTCTGGCCTCGTTGTGCCATTAAACACCGTGAGCTATCATGCACAAGGAAAAAACAGAGACCGGAAAAAGGCACCAAGGGTAACAAACGCATAAGTATATTTATAAAACTTAACAAAAAAAAAATATAGAAAACTGTACTGTACATCTACAGTACAGTTCTGTATCTACATTAATACTGTTGTTATTTCTGTTGATTTATATTACAACATACAGTAGTTTGTCTATTTATATTTATAGTACAGCAGTATACATTTTTTGTATATTTCAATTAATCTTACAACGGTATATACTGTATAGGATGTACTGTATATTTATATTACAACAGTATATTTATTTTGCATATTAATATTTATAGTACAACAGTATATATATTTTGTCTATTTATATTTATAGTACAGCAGTATACATTTTTTGTATATTTCAATTAATCTTACAACGGTATATACTGTATAGGATGTACTGTATATTTATATTTATATTACAACAGTATATTTATTTTGCATATTAATATTTATAGTACAACAGTATATATATTTTGTCTATTTATATTTATAGTACAGCAGTATACATTTTTTGTATATTTCAATTAATCTTACAATGGTATATGCTGTATAGGATGTACTGTATATTTATATTACAACAGTATATTTATTTTGTTACATACATTTTATATTGCTGCATATTAATAAAACAATATAATTTCTTTACATTGTAGGGAGACAACTGTTCTGGTGGACAAAATAAGTGAGGAGAATGATGAGAGGAGTGCATTAAGGGTTAAAAACACTCTGCAGGAAAAGTACAATCTGACTGTATCTGAGAGCAGCATAAAGAAGATGAGACGCAGCATTGGATGGAAATATGGACGTGTGAGGTTAGTACTGGACAGTACAGGAGGTAAAAGTGTTGTTTAGCAAACTGTACTGCACTGTGCCGCTAAAAATTTTTCCTTGTCATTACAGAGCGTACCCCATGATACGGGACACAAACAAAATCAAAAGAGTGGTCCAGGCCCAGGCATGGATCGACAACGGGGAGACATTCCAGGATTGCATCTTCACTGATGAGTCTACTGTGTCGCTGGAGAGATTTGCAAGATTTGCGTTCCACAAAAAAGGCCGCTTATCTTTGAAGCCACGGCCAAAACACCCTGTGAAGCTGCATGTGTGGGGTGCCATCTCTAGGTGTTGACCTGGATGCATTGTCATCTTTGAAGGTAAAATTTATCAAATATAATGTCGCCTAATGCACTGTACTTGACTAGTGTTGCCTTACCGTATGCACTGTACTGTACTATTGTGCAGTTTTTTGAGCACTTTTCTTTTCTTGCTATAGGAATCATGAATAAAGCTTTCTTCCAAGACAACATTGTGCCCGAGATAGTGCAATACATCACACGCGACTTCCCCAATGGTCACCGCTTCTACCAGGACAACGATCCCAAGCACACTGCGTCAACGGCGCATATCCTTGAGCGCGGCATCAACTGGGTGAAGACGCCAGCGGAGTAAGTGCAGTAGACCGTATCCCATTTTTGTTCCCCACTGTTTTTAGCTCTTAAACCAATTGTCCTTTCTTTCCAATGACAGGTCGCCAGACTTCAATCTGATCGAAATGGTCTGGCATCAGCTGAAGGACCATATCCGGAAAGTGGCGAAACCCTCCAAAAAGGACGAGTTGTTGAAAGGCATACTGAGTTTTTGGAACGATGTAATAAATATATAGACCATATTGCCACTGTGTTGCCCATTGTCATCGCGCGTAATGGGCAAGCATCAGGAAAGTAGTACTGTGCTGTAGTATTGTAAGTACAGTATGTTACAGGTAAGTATGGCACAGATTTTTTCTTTCCAGATAGTAAGAGTACTGTATACAGTAGTTAGTTTTTTCTTTACAGAGAGAGCAGCATCAGCCATCAGGTTACAGTACATAGAATTTAACAGTAGTCAGAGTATACAGTAGTTCCAGTACAGTATACAGTACACTAGTTTGACAGTACTACAGTAACTGCCTACAAACTGCCCCATTTTTTTCTTTCCAGAGAAAGCTGCACCAGCCACCTACAGTAGTTCTGCCATAATACAGTACAGTAACTGCACTAATTTTTGGTTTTCTTGTCGTTCCAGGAAAAACGGTGGCCTAGGGGGATGGGGGCGTTGTGTCCAGTCAAATCTGCTTGTACAGTCAAATGTACAGTATATAAACAGCAGCAATGATGTACACAAAACCTCTCCTCTCTCAATGAACTACAGTACTGTACTGCAGACAGAATGAGGAAAAGATAAAGACTAAAGAAAAAATAATTTTACTATACAGTATATACAGTACAGTATATTATACAGTACTGTACATTACAGTACTGTACTGTATATACTGTAGTTTTAAATAATATTCTTATAAATGTGCATTACTCATGTTTCCCCATGTTTTACAAAAGGTTTTCCAAATGGTTATCCAATTTCAAGCTGCCAAAATAACTTAATAAAGACTGCATTACTGTATGTATTATTCCTGATTATTTTTATATTTATATTTTTTGGTTCCTGATAAAATAAAATAAATATTTATTCACTTTCCTGTGAATCATAATCATTGACAGCCACCCCTACAGTGCACCAATGAATTATTTTATTTATTTGTTTATTTATAAAATATTTTACCAGGATTTATATATTTTTATTTTAAAGATATTAAAGAATGTACTGTATTGTATTAAAAACATGTGACTGTAAACCATAGTGACTGACAAATATTTTCACACCCTGATGAAATACTGTCTCAGTGTACTCTCAATTCTCACAGTGCTGTGCACATCAGATTTACATTTCAAATTCGACAGGGGGTTTTCCAAAGCATTACCATTCAAACAACAGGCCTCTAAGGGTTGGGGGAGGGGGATGGTGTGATTAGACGCAGGCGTGCTGAGTGTTTGTAGCTCGGCTATGGGCGGATTAAGAACACAATGGCAATATGCAGAAGATCAACGACCCAGTGGGGAGAGGGGGATGGTAGGCTAGGGTGACTCAGCCGATTGACGCTTGGCTATGGAGGGATTAAAAACTCTGGAGGTGTGTGGCTGAAATAGTTAACAGCAGTGTCATTTCAAAAGGCAGTTCATCATAATAATTTGATGAATAAACCCCCAAAGACAACCCCCAAATACAGTACATAAAAATCAAGTCACTTTAACTCCCTTTGCCCCATGCACCAAAAATGTTTTGTGGCAGAAGAATTTAATAAAGGCTGCAGTATGTATTATTGTGTGTTGATGGTTAGAATTGCTGTGCACTTTAAATGTTTCAACATTGTACAGTATTTGTAAATAAATGTTTTTGTACTGACCTCCACCAATAAAAGAACATGTTGAATTGCCTCACATTGTCTCCATTTGCTCCTTTGCCTGTGTAACAAATGTCGAGGCTTGCTGCACTGTTTTTTTACTGCCTGGTCGCGCAATTGGCGTAGGAACTACGGCAATTGGCGTGGGAACTAGGTCAATTGGCGTGGGAACTTCTGTTCTAGGGCGCCTAGAAATAAAATTCATTTTGCCCCTAGATGTTAGGAACCCCCTCACTTGACCCCAACAGGGTCCGAGCAGTAATGGCGGCGAGAAAGGGTCACGCCAGCGAGGAGGGTCCTATCATTGAGCGCAATGGCGGAGAAAGCTTTGAACCGGCTAAGTCAGAATGAGCAGAAACTTGGAACCCACAACTCCGGTTCTGTTCGACCTAGAGGGCTCAGATTCGGTGACCATGTAGTCCTAGTTGCGGCAGGATTGCATGGCAAATTGCGACCCTCTCGTGGCAACAGAACGGAGTCAGGGTGATGTTAAAGTTTAAGTTTCTGCCATTGACTTGCATGGCAGAAAAAAAGCCACTTTGGTAATGTGCTTTTAAACTGTCTTTTTGTATCTCCGGTTTCGGGGGTCTTGGAAGGCTGATATTTTGCCACTATGGCAAGGGTCCTCCCGCATGAGGACCAGGTAAATTTCAACCCGCTCAGACCCACAGAACGGGTTATTTTACATTATATTCGCGCAATTGGCGTGGGAACTACTTAGGGCCGCGGTCAAGTTCACGGGCAATTGGCGTGGGAACTTCTGTTCTAGGGCACCTAGGAATAAAATTATTTTTGCCCCCAGATGTTAGGCACTGTATAGCATTGTACAGTATACTGTAGAAGACAAATAATGAAACGATACTGAACATGTAGAATAAATGCATAGTTTTATTTATTCGGGTTTATTACACAGTACACTGTACGGCCGGAAAACATCAGCATACAGTACAATATTATCCATCGAAATCCCCCCATTAGCCGTTTTCTTTTCTGAGAAAAAACAAAAAGAAAAGTTTTAATGTACAGTAATGGTCAGCCCCCTAAAGAAGTATCCAGCCAGCCCCACCAAAATAATACCGCAACAAGACAGTACTCACCATAGAATTAAAATTCATTTTCCCCCAGATGTTAGGAACCCCCTCACTTCACCCCAACAGGGTCCGAGCATGTACAGTACAGTACTGTACTTTAAAATAAAATTAAATATGCAATTTTACTATATACTGCGCGCGCACGCACAGACTGTGTACTGTAGGTTGAACCGCGAAGGCTTTAGACTTCAGAGACAACAGCTCGCAAACGCCCCCATGCATTTTTACATGGCATTGCAGTATTGCAGCCAGCGGGAATAAAATGCTTAAATCACGGGTGCGAAATAACGCAATACACTCCGGGAGAAAACGTTACTAAACCGCACATCACCGGGATATTCCGAAATTCGCGGAACTAGCCAACTTCGAATAAAGTTGGTCGCCACTGTAACTGAGGTCTTCTTCCACCACATTTGCAACCACAGGAGGGAACCTCTTCAGGGATCAGCATGAAATGTATTGAATACAGTTCAGACACACGAACAGCGGAAGAGGCTGCAGGCTGATCCAGACTTTGGGGCCTATTCACAAAGCAGTGATAAGTGGTTTAGTGGGTGATAAATTCCCTTATAGCGCGCTACTGCCTGATCTGCTATTCACAAAGCAGTGATAACAGTGCAGTAGCGCGCTATAATGGCTTTTTTACGTCCCTAAACAGTCAGAGACAAAAAAGTCGTCCAATAGGCAAAAAAAAGGCAAAAGCACCGTTTGTTGCCAGTAACAGCTATTCACAAAGCTGTGATAAATTTATTGTTGTATAAAAGTTCGCCATATGTTTTCACCAGCTAAAGCCTGGCACAAACAAGATTAAGACATGCATAAAAGCATGTTTTTTTTTCCAGCACTGGTATCTAATCCTGAGGCCAGTGGCGTCTCTGGGTGGTCCCTGCCGGTGTCCGAGGGTCCTCAGGTGGTCACCACGGGTGTCTGGGGGTCTCAAGGTGGTCCCATCGGTGTCCGGGGGTCCTCGGGTGGTCCCGCAAATGTCTGGAGTCCTCCAGGTGGTCTCTGCAGGTGTCTGGGTGTCCAGGGGGTCCTCGGGTGGTCCCCACTGGCTTGTGGTACCAATCCTGTGGCGAAAAAAAAAAGTGCAATACATTGAGATAAATACCTATTTTTTTCCCAAAAAAGGCATTGCTTGTCACTGTATGTATGTATAGCCCTAAAGGGGCATACATAAATATTTTTGCAATCAATGGGCAATGGAAAAAAAAATACAATGACAAAACATGCAAAATTACATAACATACAGTACATTCAATATTTTTTCTTACCTTTTAGATGTCTTCACCCCCCCATTTCCGGGGTCTCAGGAATTTCTCGAACAAAGCCAGGTCCTCAGATACAGTAAGTTGTTTTCTTCTTCTTTCTTTTCTTCATCTGTTAATTGTAATCCAAATCGGGGGTCTTTCTTCTTCTTCTGTATCTTCTTCTTCTGTATCTTTTTTTTCTTCTTCTGCTTCTGCATCTTCTTCTTCTGTTTCTGCATGTCGTACCCATTGTAATCCAATATTGAGGAGCTGTTGCTCCTTCCCTTCCGGGCATCAAATGAGCGTACAGGCCGTATATAAGACCTGTGATGTTACATTTGAGTCAGAAATGGTTCCAATCTGATTGGCTGGGATAACCATGTGACAATTTTTTTTTTTTTAGGATGTGACGTCAATTAAAAGGAGTGAAGCCAGCCAATCAGAAAGGCTGTGCCTCCTTTCCCGTTAAGTTGACGTCACCAAAACTAAGAGGGCTTCCGTCACTTGTTACTTCAACCAATCAGATTGTGTGATGTATATCCCCACTCTGATTGGTTGTAGTCAACCATGTGACAGAGTCAAATATTGGAAAGGATGTGATGTCACTCCCTTTGGATGACGTCACATCCTTTCCAATAATTGACTCTGTCACATGGTTTCCCACAACCAATCAGATTGGGGATATACATCTCCCGATCTGATTGGTGCTATTGTGCTTTAACCCCTACGTTGCCGTAGTGGATAGCCGCCATGGTAATGAATCTGCTTTAATGTCATTTTTATCAATAGTGTGCGGGAGGTGGGCCTCCGGAATGGAACTGCTTTGATTTCAGTCTCAGGGACCCCCTGCTTCCCATGTTACAGGCCCTGGTATGCCGGTATTGCAGCCATTTTTTAATCGGCCGCGTCACATGACTGGGGGTTTTAAATAATGGAGGAGATACCGGCATCCCATACCAGGGCCTGTAACTCGGGAAGCAGAGGGTCCCCGAGGCTTAAATCAATGCGTTCAGCTCAGGAGACCCCTTGCTCCCTGTAACAGGGGACTTATCCCTATTCACAAATGTGCCTCTAATCCAGCAGTGTGGTGGTTAACTGCTGGTAGCAAATTAACTAACACCACCTGCCTGATTACAGGTGGTAGAAAAAGCCTGCCTTTGAGACAGGAAGTGACTCCTTAGCTCACGTGTGAACTGAACTTTGGAGATAGAGCAGAGGTTCTTGAGTCTCCCAGGAGAGACTGACCAAGAGAACACAGATCTCTGGAGCTGACCATGTCTTGAGCTCTGCCAGAAGACACAGAAGAGCTGCTTCCAAGACACAGGGGAAACTTCTAAACCTGGATGCTGACATTTTCTGTGCACACACGGGTGCGGTTCCAGGAGAGCAGAGAAGCTTACTCTACAGCAAGGAACAGATAAGACTTTTATTACAAGACTTTTTATATCTGTTCATTTCATGCTATGTGTTTGGGGTTGGGAGACATGCTTATCTAAGGGATTTGTGAATTGCATAGTATTTCACTAGAACCACTCCCAAGTGAATAGAAGCTTTGTTTCCCCCTTGTTTGGATGGTTTCCTGATGTTAAGGAAAAGGCACAATAAAGCCTCGTTATAATTTCACCTTAAAAAGTCTCCAATTGTGTACCTCTGTGAACGTCCGTCTACATATGGTGTCAGAAGTGGGATGAGAGGTCGTCTTTGAAGTTAGAAAGGACCGGAGATTTTTTCTGTGAATTTTTTATGCTTTTTGCCTACAAACAGTCTGAGCGACTTAAAAAAAAAAAAAACTCTCAGGCAGCAGAGACCAGAGTTAAAGTGATACACACCACTGCACTGAAACCACAGATGGACTCTTTTCCCCAATCCCAAGAGGAGAGAGACTGCTGAAGCAGCTAAACCTTATTTGCCTATCACAAAGTGTAATATGGTCATTGAAATAGGGGTTTTGCCTTCCAGCCATAGTCAGGGTTCAAGAAGTGAGTCAGCCCTTAAAAAGGGATAGGTGTTTGTTGTTTTCAAAAGTTTTGCTGAAGCAGTGAATACAGATGGTGACCCACGAACGGTACTGATTTTGCAAATAAAGGTTGCCACATCGCATAGGACTACCAGCTGTGAATGGAGTATATGCAGAAAAGTGTGAAAAATTGATGTAAGACTGTGCTGAAGCAGGGGAATTTGCTGAGTGTAAAATTGCCCTAGAGGGGAAAAAGGGATTGCTGAACTGTGTAAAAGGTATTACAAAGCCAATTGCTGAGTGTTGAGTCACCCTGCCTGGAGTGAAAGAAATATTCCACTGCAAAGAATGTTTTTTTAATTTGCAAGTAAAAAAAGTCTGCCTATATATCTTGGGAGCAAAACAAGACACCCAAAGTGTGAAGTGTGAATGCCATAATACCCAAGGATGAGACTGAAAATTACTGAACTCAAGCAGAAAACCAAATTCTGTTGCTGAAGCGGAGGAATTGTACCTAGCAAGTAAATGTTGTAAAGCAAACAGAAGTTTTTACCTAGCAACTACACATTCAGCATACCTAATGAGAGATTATACCTAGCAAGTAAATGGTGTAAAGCAAATAGACGTTTTTACCTAGCAACTGCACATCTTGTATACCCGATAAGAGAAAATGCATGCACAGTACTGCTGATATTGTAAAAATTACCCAAGAAAGAAAAGTCTACAGAGATGCCTGTGAGAGCTACGACCTCTACAAGCAAAATATGCCCACCTGTTGGACTACCACAATTGGGGGTTCTAGCAAATACAGTGGCAACAGCTGCAATAGCACCTCCTGAGGTCAGGAAGAAAATTACACCTGATAGCCTAAAAATGGAGGACAAGATGCAGCGTTCCTGTAATGAACCCTACCCCATGGAAGAGTGGCCCTTCCAGTCCAATAAAGAGGAAGACATCTCTTACGGGGAACCCAAACCGAGTCACACCCACAAAACACCCCAAGAATGGTGGGGGTCCTGAACTCGGCACGAACAGAAAAGACCGCTCCCTTTGATGGCGAATATGATCAGCAGGAGACAGCGCGGGAGCAGTGGATCACCGAATATTTCCGTCAGCTATTACAGTTGCAAGAAAAGCCGGGTGGATCCAGTGACGCTGCTAAAATTTCAAATAAGGGAGACCCCAGTATTCCTGATGGGACGGAGTCATCCAAAACAAAAAGGCGGAAAAAGAAAAAGAAAAGCGGTTCTTCACATACCGTGGAAGGAACAGACACGTCCGCAGATCCTGTGGAGAAAAAGGGGGGGCGAGTTGCCCTGCAGCCTAGAGAAAATGTAGAATTCGTCCCGCGGTTAACCGAATATCCAGAGGGCCCAAGGCAGAAGTCGTGTACCCCAAAGAAGTGTCTGTCCGGTGCCAACAGTGAGGAACCCTCAACCAACCATCCCAGGGAAGTGGAGCCGGAACCAGTGAATGACGATCCCTTGACCAGCCCTGAAGATGCCCTGAAAAATGCCAGGCATGACTGTGATATGCTCCGTGAACAATTGAAACAAAAGGAAGATGGTTACACAGAGCTACAGAAAAATAACGTGAAGCTACAGAAATATGTGCTCGCAATGTACTCTTTAGCCGGGACAGAATTGGACGATCTCAAGACTGAGCTAGATACTGCAAATGCTACTATTTCCGCCATAGATGAAAAGCAGAGCCAATCTGATAAAATGGTGGCTACGCTAAAGCGGAAGTATGAGGAGGCACTGAAGCAGATGACAGTCTTCCAGCAAGAGGTTCACACTCTTCGCATAGAGCTGAATGCCTCACAACAGGAGGTCAACAGTGTCCGGATAGAGGTGGACGTATCTCAGAAAGAGGTTCAGACACTCCGCAGAGCACTGGATGCCTCACATCATGAGACCAACAGCTGCCGCACAGACCTGGAAGTTTCCAGAAAGGAACTACACAGTCTCACTGAGGAGCTGGACATTTCTAAAGAAACGATTGTCAATCTTAATACAAATCTCCAAGTCTCCCAGAAGGAGCTTCAGACCCTCAACCTAGAGAAGGATGTCTCACGCCAGGAGACTGTCATTCTCAAAGCAGATGTGCGTAAATGGAAGGAGGACTGCAAAGAGGCTCTGAATAGTAAAGAGACTGAAAAGGAGAACATTTAAGATTACAAAGAAAAAACTTAAAACTCAAAGAAGAACATTTTAATTTGACAAACGACGTCAAGGAAAAAAATGAAAAGCTGCACGAGCTTAAAGAAATAAATAGACTTTTAGAAGGTGAGAAGTTTGAAGCAGAGCACCGACTGCAGAACCAACTGCAAGGTCTGTGTACGCACCTCGAGAAGGCACAGTAGAAGCAGTGAACTCTGCAGGAAGACAATCTGCAGGCTGTTAAAGAAATTCAAGTGCTGCAGGAACGTCTGATGACCCAGTATGTCCCCACAAAGCAGCATGAGAAACTGAAGGCTACCCTGAGCATCACCAAAGCATCGCTAGAGGCCAAGCTTAGAACCCAGGTGACCCGGCACAAAAGGGAGCACAAGAAGGTCCAGAAACTGAAACAAGTAACTGTGGCCCGAGCAAAGAAATTCCTAGTGCTTCACAATGCAATAAAAATGTGGAAGCAAGCTCAGAGAAAGCAAAGCGTGCAGATAAATTCCCTGAGAAGAGACTTGCAAGACGCACTCAAAAAACAGGGATCTCTCGCGGATGAGATTACAGTCCTACAAGGACAAGTATTGACCCTGACTAAGCGTCAGTATCCCACAGCCTCAAAAACCCATGAAGACAAGGGTACAGTGAGAGCTGGGAATACCTCTCATCTGAAAGACAAGGTTGCAAAATTTGAACCACCTAAACAAGCACTAGCAAAACCTTCAGCCACCCAACAGGTAACAAAAGAAGGTACACGTGCTGAATTAAAACCAGAAGAATCCTTAGCTGATGAAGCTGAAAAGATGGGACATTCTCTGGAAGTGGGTATGGAATTGCAACTTAATCTCAAAGAGGCTGATCTAGCAACCCCATTGAGTGGGAAAAGGGCAGAGAGACAGCTTCAAGAGCAGAAAACTCAAAGGGCTGTTTTTAAATGCTCTGCAACTGCTGCTATACAGTCTGCCTACAATAAGACGAGCACCCGACGCGAGGGAAATCTCATGACCGCGCATGTAGAAAAAAGACTGTACTTGGAAAAAGTCCTCCTCGAGCGACTGAGGAGTGCTGATCTCAAGCACCTTCGGGAGGAGACAAAAATAAACTGGAGAAAGGGCTCCAATCCCAGCTGGACAGAGGGTTCTCTTCCTCCATCCACTCTCATTTAAGTCACAGAAAGATCTCGAATGAGAGTGGAAGGATGGGCTTTGGCCGTGGTAAGCCCGAGCTTCCCACAAACAGGGGAGGTATGTAACAGGGGACTTATCCCTGTTCACAAATGTGCCTCTAATCCAGCAGTGTGGTGGTTAACTGCTGGTAGCAAATTAACTAACACCACCTGCCTGATTACAGGTGGTAGAAAAAGCCTGCCTTTGAGACAGGAAGTGACTCCTTAGCTCACGTGTGAGCTGAACTTTGGAGACAGAGCAGAGGTTCTTGAGTCTCCCAGGAGAGACTGACCAAGAGAACACAGATCTCTGGAGCTGACCATGTCCCCAGGCTGAAATCACACACTATTATCAAAATACCTATTTTTATTGCACGATCACCTGTAAGAGCCGTGGGTGGAGACGCAGCACCTCCATGCAGCTGTTCGAGGCTGCAATCACTTATCGCGCTATAGGATTTATAGCGTGATAGCACTGATACAAAAAACATTCTATCGGCCTGAATAAAAATGGCCTTCTTTCTTAGTGAATACCATTTTTGGTCTCATGTCTTAGTGTGCGATAAATAAATGCACAGGGCCTCATGCAGTAAGCGCCGATAAGCCCCTTATCGCCAGCTTCTCGCAAAAAAAAGCCTACTGCCATTCAATAAGCCCTGATAAGCTGGCGATAAGAACAAAAATCGCCTTTTTTTGCCGGAAAAAAAAACGTTGTCCGCTCGGCGATAAGCCATTTTTCGCCTCTCATCGCCAGCTTTTCCAACTCCCTGTATTCTAGTAGCCCCGATCAGCTGATCGCCGCTCTAGAATGACGAATTCCTCTCCCAATCGTCCCGCCACAAAAAGTTGGCAAGAAGGTGGGGAGAAGCAGCCGATAAGCGGCAAGACGGCACTTAGAAAAAATCAGGCCTTTCTCCTGCATCGGATTGATGCCGGGGGTCTCCGGAGCTGATACCCATTAATATTACCACCGGAGCCCCCCAGCATGAATCTGATGCATGAAAAATGCATTTACAGGCAACTTCATTACCTTATAGGCTAACCGCTAAAGCAATGAAGGGTTAACAACCTGTGCCATGTTTATTGTGGGTAAAGGGGTGGGTGAAGGTGGTATTTGGCCCTTGGTGGGTGTTTAGGCCTTGCGGGGGATTGAGGGCGGACTTAACCCCTTCATTACCTTTGTGGTTAATACCGCTAAGGTAATGAAGGTGTTAACCCCTCCCGCTACCACACGGTAGGCATAAACACCCATCATTGGGGCCAATACCCCCTTCACCCACCCCTGCTACCCACAATAAAAACAATACACACAACAGCCCCACTACCTACCTTTTAGCCCCCCAATAAACCATTACAATATTTAATAAACAACCATACACAACCCACCTCCTGTGCCCCCCCCATATATCCATTATTTATTATTTTACATACAGGATTAATACCCCATGCTGCCAGGGGTCCCAGGTGGTCCCGACAGGTGTCTGCAGGCCCCACAGTGCACCCCAGGGGGTGCCCACAGGTGTATGGGGGCCTCCCAGTGGTGCCCGCTAGGCTCCGTGGACATCCAGGTGGTACCTGCGGGTGTCCGTGGGCCCTAATGGGGTCAACAGGTGGTTCCCGCGGGTGTCTGGGGGTCCCCGGGTCATCCCCACTGGTGTTTGGGGGCCCTCGGGTTGTTCCCACAGGTGTCTGGGGCCCTTGGGTGGTCCCTGCCGGTCTGCGGGGCCCCCACAGCTGTGGGGCCCCCGGTTCTTCCCCGCCGGTGTCCACCGTTGGTCCTCAGGTAGCACCTGTAGGCGTCCGGAGGTCCTCGGGTGGGCCCCGTGGGCGTCCGGGGTCCCCATGGCCTACATTTAAATCACCCCCCCCACCACCAAACACATGCAGTACAATAATGGGCAAAATAACTATTATCCAGATATGGATAATAGATTATTTGCCCATTATTAATCACAACATTAGCAAGTATAAATAAAGTAAATAAAAACCGTTCTACAAACCCCTGGCATTATGATAGGCATCCTCGTCAGCTTACTGCAGGTCCCTGTCCTCCGATGTCAGCAAGAATACATAATAAATACATTATAATGGCCCCATGCCCCTTAATCACCTTAGCGGTTAATAAACGCTATAGTAATTAATGGGTTAACCCACCCTGCCCCGCTACCCACCCAGGAGGCCAAACCACCTACCCCGGACCCACTATACCCACCCTTGACCCATTCATAGGTACATCATGCCCATATAATATGTTCATGATTTACCAATATATCAAGAAATGTGGAAGGATTAAAAAAATCAGGCCCAAATAAAACACATTACATAGCCAAATATAAATCAAAAAATAGCCAAATTAAAAACATTACATACAGTAGCCAAATAAAAATCATTAAACAGCAAAATCAAACACAGCATATAGCAAAATCAAACAGCACATAGCAAAATAAAGTACACCACATAGCCAATTAAATAGATAACAAATGCCAATAAAATAATTGAATGGCACAGTGGGTAAATGATGCCCATATAATCTGTGCATCATTTACAACTATACCAGTCAATGGTCAAAATAAAATACACAATCACAAACAAGATCCAATTCCATCCAAACAATCAGAAATGAAAAAGAAATAAAGATGTAAACAGATCTAAATTACCACCAATCAATTAATCCAATCTAAAATAAATTCCACAATTCTCAATTAAAACACCAAAACAAAACCATTATGAAATAAATGAAAGCTCAAAGTAACCACCATCAGACAAAATCTAACTACCAAAAAAAACCACTATTAAAAAGCAAGCACCCCCCCAGAAATAAACTATTGAAAACCCACAAAAAATTACTTACTCAATAAAAATAAAAAGTAAATTGCCTAAACATTTCTAAACAAACAAACAAACAAACTACATTTAAAATACATAAAAACAAGCATTTGCACAAACACCCATTGATTGTCCCTGTATATACAGTATGTATGTATATCCATAGATACATACATAAATACAGGGGCAATGAATGGGCATCAAACAAAATTAAATTATAATAAAAATAAAAAAACCTGTAAAAGAAAAATAACATACATTGCATATTTTTACTTACCTTTAGATTACTTCATCCTCCGAATCCCGGGGACACCGCATGCTCTCGAACCAATGCACAAAAGGAACCAGGTAAAAAAAAAAATCCCCAAGTCTTTGTCATCTTTCTTTTCCTTCTTCTGTAATTTGTAATCCAATTCGTCACTTTCTTGGGTCTTCTGGGGTCTTCATCTGTATCTTCGTCTGGCACATCCTTGTCCTCCTCTTGGTACAGGAGATCCTTCCTCCTCGGCTTCTTGGTCTAAAAATGAGGCGACATAAGCTTTATAGTCCTATGAAATCACATTTTCATCAAATGGTTCCCATGGCTCTGATTGGCCAGTGAAAACCATGTGATTTTTTTTGTGACGTCATGTAAAGGAAATGAAGCCCGCCAATCAGAATGGCTGTGCTTCCTTTCCCTGTCATCAAAAGCAAGATGGCCGCCGCCACATGGTACTTGAGCCAATCAGATCGTGGGAACTATATCCCCAATCTGATTGGCTGTATTAGACCATGTGACTGAGTTTTTGTGAGAAAGGATGTGACGTCATCCAAAGGGAGTCACATGGTCTACTACAGCCAATCAGATTGGGGATATAACCGACCGAGGGCCTCCAGAATCCCATGGGAACAACCTGAGGGCCCCCATACACCAGCGGGGACCACCCTTGGACCACATTGGGGACCACGGACACCCGTGGGAATCACCTGGAGTCCCACGGAGCGCAGCGGGGACCAACCAGAGGCCCCCAGACACTTGTGGGCACACCCCGGGGGTCCACTGTGGGGCCTGCGGACACTGATCAGGACCACCGGGGACCCCCACTGGCCTGGGGTATTAATCGTGTGGGTAAAATAATAAATCATAATTTTATATGGGGGCACAGGGGGTGGGTGAGCAGTGTATTTGTTGTGTATTAGATATTGCAATGTTTATTGGGGACCTAGGAGGTTGGTAGTGGGGTTGTTGTGTGTATTGTTTTTATTGTGGGTAGCGGGGTAGGTGAAGGGGGTAGTAGCCCCAAGGATGGGTGTTTGGGTCTACCGAGTGGTAGCGGGAGGGGTTAACCCCTTCATTACCTTAGCGGTATTAACCGCTAAGGTAATGAAGGGGTTAAGTCCACCCGCAACTCCCCCCGCAAGGCCTAAACACCCACCAAGGGCCAAATACCACCTTCACCCACTCCCGCTACCCACAATAAGCCTGGCACGGGTGTTTAATCCCTTCATTGCCTTAGCGGTTAGCCGCTAAGGTAATGAAGCTGCTTGAATGTAATTGTTAATAATAGTGTGCGGGAGTAGGGGGTCTCCTGAGCTGAACCGCTTCGATTTAAGCCTCAGGGACCCCCTGTTTCCCGAGTTACAGGACAAGATATTTTTAATCACCCGGTTACGTCACGCGGACCCTTTAAAAATGGCGACACTGGCATCCGATGCCCCTGTAACTCGGGAAGCAGGGGGTCTCCGAGGCTGAAATCAAAGCGGTTCAGCTTAGGAGACCCCCTGCTCCCACACACTATTATTAACAATTACATTAAAGAAGCTTCATTACAATAGCGGATAGCTATTGTTAAATAGCGGATAGCTAATGTTAAAATGAATTTTAACATTGTTTATATTTAAATGTTATTCCCAGTGTAGATGTGTAGGGGGTCTCCGGAGCAGAACCGTGTTGATTTCAGGTCCGGGGACCCCCTGCTTCCCGATATACAGGCCCCTTTATGGGGTGCCGTTATCCCTCTGCTTTGTTTACATCCCACGGTCACGTGATCGGGACATTTACATGCATAGAAGATACCGGCACCTCATAACGGGGGCCTTTATCTCGGTAATGAAACCAACGCGTTATGCTCCGGAGACCCCCTGCTCATCTACACTAGGAATAACATTTAAATGTGAAAATATTTTTTTTTTATGGCGAGATTATCGCAGAGAGAGGCGGATCTCTCTGCAACAGATAGATCTCGCCAAGGTGAGCCCTTTTTGGAGGGCAGGTCCTATCGACGCCGGCTACTCGCCATGATTGGAAATGTTGCTCTCACTGGTATTCGGCCTTTCTGCATACCGTGAGAGCAACTTGGCAAATACATGGCGAGATCAAAACCCTGCCGATTTTTTTTTTGGCACTTACTGCATGAGGCCCATATTCGGGCGCAAATTCACTGATTTTTATCACTGCTTTGTGAATAGGCCCCTTTAAGAGCAGAAGATCCCAGAGATGTGAGAAGAAGGCAGCGCGGGAAAACGGCTAGTTGAGGCAAATCCTGAGCTACCGTCCCGGCGTCTGCCACCTCACACAGGACCTGCAACCGTGATGTCAGTGACCTCCTGATGAAAAACTATACGTTTCAAAGATATTATGTCTGTGAGCACATCTATTGTAAGTGTAGCCCTGGTAAGATTAGGGGCTATATTTCTTTCCTCCTCCTGGCATAATCCCTGTTAAGGGCAGGTTGCCAGGAGTTATCATGGGGTTTTCCCACTTCCCTGAATGGTGGAGATAGGTCACCTGATCCTGTGTCCAATCAAGACACACAGGGGCGGTGCCTGCTGATATCATAAAGAGCAGTACATTCCCTATTTAGTGTGTGTCTAGAGTGTCAGTGAGACAGAGTTGAGAGACAGTGAGTTAGTTAGAGAGAGGAGGAGAGTGAGCAGCCTATGAGTAGAGCTGATAGAAGGTAGTGAGGTGGACCAAATACCTCTTACGCTGCTTATGGGGTAAGGGAAGAGCTAGCCCCACTCTGGACGGCCCTGAGTCCAGAGTGAAGACAGGGACCATCACTAAGGAGAACAGCTGGTGGCATTGTATATCAACTGTACCTGTCTGCTGCTGCGGGAGACTGAATAAAGGAGTCTGCTGTTTAAAGAGAACCTTGTGTGAGACTGGAATCTTTCTACCCTGGGAGGGGGATTTCTGTGGTAGGGATTCCACCCTGCATCCCTGGGGCTTACTACAGATGGAGGCGCTGCACCATTGAAGGAGAACGAATGCATCTACCCAGTAACCTGTCCTGTTGTTCCCCCATGTCACCGCGGGAGACTCAGGCCCTCCTGTTGCCAGCAGGAATGCACCACACAGAGACATGTAGCCAGACCACAGAACACCTTAGGGGACCTTATCTGCAATTGGGTGGGGGAGCATGGGTTACACTTGGAGGCGCTGCTGAGATAATCAGGACAGGTTTTCAGCGAAGCAGAGCTGAAAGTAGTATGTACACTTTCAAAGCAAGTGCTGCAGAAAGATGGGCATTTTTGAAGACTAGGGGTAGTCAGGAGAGACAGTCCTCTCGCACAGTACACCCTAGGTGCCCTAAGAGGGTGATGTAAATTTGGGTACACTTGGCTATAGCATTCCTAGTCGCCTTGAGGCATATAGTGTAGGATTCCTGTGGGGGTAGCCTGGTTAACATGGTTCAGGAACTTCAGCATAGGGTCTGCACTATGAGTGGCCAAAAATAGGTTGACGCCAAGTACTTAGGAATGCCAAGTACACTAGCCAGTATCCAGAAAACACACCACAGAGTGCTTGTAATGAACCGTCAGCGAGTTCTGTCTAGCCTGGGTTATGCCATGCGTTATATTCACTGATTAGAGCACCATTGAGAGTAGTAAGTGTCTAGGAACCAGTTGCACTATAGGCACTGAGAGTAGTGCTATCGTGGGCTTAGAGGGCTCACTAAAGATGGTGGCGAGAGATACATGTGCTCTGCGGGGCATGGAGGAGGTTAAAATGGCGACTGCGGCGCCATTCACTGCAACGCGACTCCCGCCAAGCCTAGATCGCGCACGTGCTGCGTGCAAGCAGGCTGCACGAGAAATGTGGCGAGAGATGTGCAAGTGTTTGGCGCCAAAACCAGAACCGCAGCTAAAAGAAGGGAACGGCGCGAAAGCTTTAGCCGCACCCACCTGTGCAGTGACTGGCCAAAGGACGAAATCACGTTACACAAAGAGAGAGAGTGCCCCTCCTCTACTTTCCACCATAGGGAGGGGGCACACTGAGAACCAATCCCAGCAGTCCTCCCCAGCGGAAGGAGGGACAGGAAGTGAGGCTGAGGAACTTCACTTTTGATTGACTGGTGAAGGAGAAGGAGCTGATTGTCAAACCAGTAAGCTGAGCGAATCAACCCCTGCGCAAAAGATGGCTGACCTAAGTGTGAACACATCAGTTTCTAGGAGGCTTCCTGGTTGTGGAGGTTGATGGCCGTGAGTATCTGCGGTGCCTGTGCGTTCAATGCAGGTCACCCAGACCGGCCCCAAGTACAACAGCACGGTGCCAACAGTGTGGCACGTTCTACCTCTGGCCTATCGAGCCATGCCCTGTAATAGTGACCCCGTGGGATGCCTCTCCAGCAATGCTGATCGAAGTGGAGGAGGCGGATGCGAAGGCTGCCCTGGTCCCATATATCACCCCTGCGGTAGGGACCCAGGCCCAACCACTAAGAGATGCCCCGACGGAGGAGAGCGCGACCGCAGTGGAGGTACCGGAGCAGGCCCGTTTCGTACCTATACCCACTGGCGGTGCCGCAAGGACCCGAGGTGACTCCCCAGCGGAGGTGCCGTTGCAGTTCTCGTCGGATGATGATTTTTGTGTGCAAACGACAAGAATGCTGAATTCTGTTATGCTGACGTAAATCTATAGAAAAGGCGAATTTAAGGACACTTAACAATATTTATGCACAACATATTGTACAGACCGGAGAATGGACCTGTGCAACCGTTCTTTGTTAAGTTGTGGATCATAATGGGCGGGAAGTGAAGAAGCCTGATCCCCGTCATTATTATTGAGTTAAGGGTTCTCCATGTTGGGAGTTTCCCGCATGTTATGTCACCATCTGGGTGTTACAGTTTCGTGTACACAATATTAATTATGTTTATATGTTCACAGATTGTTCACCTGCAGGATGGTCCAGCAAATTAGGTCCAAGTGGGGACCATTGGATTCCACCTGAGGGAGAGTGTAGCCCTGGTAAGATTAGGGGCTATATTTCTTTCCTCCTGCATAACCCCTGTTAAGGGCAGGTTGCCAGGAGTTATCATGGGTTTTCCCCACTTCAAGCACTTGCCCTGAATTGTGGAGGTAGGTCACCTGACCCTGTGTCCAATCAAGAGACACAGGGGCGGTGCTTGCTGATATCATAAAGAGCAGTGCATTTCCTATTTAGTGTGTGTCTAGAGTGTCAGTGAGACAGAGTTGAGAGACAGTGAGTTAGTTAGAGAGAGGAGGAGAGTGAGCAGCCTATGAGTAGAGCTGATAGAAGGTAGTGAGGTGGACCAAATACCTCACCCTGCTTAGGGGGTAAAGGAAGAGCTTGCCCCACTCTGGATGGCTCTGAGTCCAGAGTGGAGGCAGGGACCATCACTAAGGAGAACAGCTGGTGGCATTGTATATCAAATGAAGTAAAACAGTACAGTAAGCTGATATAATAAACTCAAGTCCCAAAGTTAAATTCTGTTTGAGTCAGCTTGATCACTCTTGAGTAGATAAATCAGCTAGCGCTCATGCCCTATATTGCAGTAATGATTTTACTGTCACATAACACATAAAAATACCATGTGTAAAAGTAAGTGTCCAGTCCAATTCACAAATGGGTAATGCAGCTCCCCCAAGATGGATCCAACCCTCGGGTCCAAAGGAAACTACAGAGAATAAAAAGAAAAAAAGGGCGCAAAACCCATAGTGTAATATGCAAAGTTTAATGCTAAAAAATATAGTTAAAAACACTTACAAGATTTAAGTAGATAAGAGGCACATCAGTAACGGTTGATCCGTAACTTCAGCATAAACCGGGATAGCCTCAGTATCCTTGTCTCTTGCGTGGAGAGAGCCTCAGTCATAAACACCTTCCTCCTGAGTTCGGCGTTATTCCACTTCCGCTTCCGTGTCACGTGCGCTCGTGTCGTCACCGCGTTCGTGTCCTCGCGCCGTCACTCTAGGGGTTGGGCCTAGGGCTGGTATGCTTCCTCCAGCAGTCTGACAAGAGCAGACTCAGGATCCTCCAGCTCTGCTACGTAATTCAGCAGCCTTGGTAGATACAGCCCTACGCGTTTCAAGAAGCAGGTTCTCCTCGTCAGGGGCTCTGTATCTACAAGGCTGCTGATCCATCTTTTTATTGGCAATTCAACAGGCCATCAGCGAATTGGTACATTTACCCAATCAATCCTTAATAGCTATTGTGAACAACTAGACTGTAATGAATCTATATGGCCAGTAGATGTCACTGGTATATAGAATATGATTAAGTGTATAGAATAATAAAACCCCATAGATACAATTATAATCAAAAAAAAAAAAAGGATTCTATAATATAAGATATTAATAATAAATTGATATTTAAATAGTTTTGCAATTTGAGTAATTAATAAATCTCCTTTAAAATCAATAAGAAATTTAACAATCTTTAAGAATAATGAGTTTTAAATTGATCCAAACTAGAAAATTATTATAAATTGGTAATAATAATTATAATTACTAGTACTCTTGGATCTAACAGCTATAAAGTTTACATTCATAATTAAAACACACATTGGGCAGAAGTGAACATCATCAGAAAACATATTAAAAATAACCCTATCAAGAGATTTAAAACATATTTAGAAACATATTTATAAAAAGGCTGCCATATCTATATCTTCATTTAGGCCCTTGGGCGACATTGTACCCAGCTCGTGTATCAAGTATGTCTCCCTTTGTCTGAGTAACAGTATTCTATCGCCCCCATAATCACTATTTATAATATGTTCTATCCCTACAATCTTTAACCCTTTGGGGTCTTTGTTATGTCTAATACAAAAATGCCTTGAAACAGCGTGGGTCATCACTCCTTTGAGTATATTCCCACGGTGTTCCAAGAAGCGCTGTTTGAGGCTCCTTTTAGTCCTACCTATATACTGAAGGCCACACTCAAATTCTAAAAGGTATACCACATCATTTGTATTACAGTTGATCAAACTTTTAATGTCATATGTGGTCGTGGAATCCTTAGCCTTAAATGTGGTAGCCCCATTAGATATGACTACACGTGATACATCTACCTCCACATCTAAAATTCCCTATGACTGGTTTCAATGCTTGATTACTATTTCCATCACGACAAGTTCCAACCCCTAGAGTGACGGCGCGAGGACACGAACGCGGTGACATCACGAGCGCACGTGACACGGAAGCGGAAGTGGAATAATGCCGAACCCAGGAGGAAGGTGTTTATGACTGAGGCTCTCTCCACGCAAGAGACAAGGATACTGAGGCTATCCCGGTTTATGCTGAAGTTACGGATCAACCATTACTGATGTGCCTCTTATCTACTTACATCTTGTAAGTGTTTAAACTGTATTTTTTAGCATTAAACTTTGCATATTACACTATGGGTTTTGCACCCTTTTTTTCTTGGCATTGTACTGTATATCAACTGTACCTGTCTGCTGCTGCAGGAGACTGAATAAAGGAGTCTGCTGTTTAAAGAGAACCTTGTGTGAGACTGGAATCTCTCATCCCTGGGAGGGGGATTTCTGTGGTAGGGATTCCACCCCGCATCCCTGGGGCTTACTACAGATGGAGGCGCTGCACCATTGAAGGAGAACGAAGGCATCCACCCCAGTAACCTGTCCTGTTGTTCCCCCATGTCACCGCGGGAGACTCAGGCCCTCCTGTTGCCAGCAGGTATGCACCACACAGAGACATGTAGCCAGACCACAGAACACCTTAGGGGACCTGATCTGCGATTGGGTGGGGGTCCATGGGTTACATATATATCATAACGTGCTTTTTTTCTTTACTGTTTTCTAAGGTCGCGTCCATGCTGCCTGCTCATGAGCGCATGAGGGAGTGGCGTGACGTTGCGCTTACTTGCAGCAGAGGCGATCCCTGGACTGAGCTGTTCCGAAATGCCTCCCCATGCGAGTCATGGCCGTGACATCACGGAGCTGGTTCGCCCCTCATTGGGCGAACCGCTCACATGACCTGACTGTCACACTGCAAATACAAAATAATTTGTCTCGGCAAGCAGCTCTCCGGCCAACGCTCACGTACACGTGCTCACGCCATATACGATCACATTACCTCAGTGGTTTATAACACTGCTTGAAAATGACATCAAGAAAAAGAGCAAAGCCTGATCCAATATAGAGATTTAACAAATAACTTTCAGTACTGGGGAAATTAGTCCTGTGTTTTATATCTAGATATTGAATACATATACCCTCTATCTGACTTAGCCATACAAATAATATTTTACACTCTTGACATGAGGTAACACACTCTTTCAAGCCAGATTTCCCTCTGGAGAGCGCACTAAGTAAACCTGTACATAAAGTATGAAGAAGATACATTTATTACGTCTAAATAATGGAAAGTACAGCCACTATAGTTTACTGGTGGCGAGTAGTCAAAATACTCGCTCTTAAATTAGGAACGTCCCAACGGGACAATTTATCAGGGTGAGTTATTTGAGAAACAAGTGTTAAATTAAAGCAGTGCTTCCAAGAGAGAGGATATAGGGTCAATGATATTGAGGGAGCCAAAAAAAAACAAGGCCCAGATCCATATAGGTCTGTTAAGTGAGTTAACATGACATTAACGTCACATTATGCCTTAACGTGTATTTTCAAAGCTCAAAAGTGTTGTCATGTTTTCGTCTGGAAAAGGGCATTGTGTCAGGTATGCAGCTCTGCCCCCCTCCCCACCCCCCTGGGAGATCTTGCTATTGCTACAGGTGTCATGGTGCTAAATACCTGTGAGGGTCCAGGAGATGCTGAGGGTCCATGATGGTAAGGAGAAACAGGACAGGCTTTTGGTGATCCTTCAGGTTCTTCTCATGGTGTCATCGCCTCCAGTCATAGTAGGCTCCAGGTGCACTGGAGACCGTCCCTACCATGACAGTTCTCAAGCATACCTCTACCCAATAGACAGTTACTTAGGCAGAGGTATATAAACAGGATCCTTTATTGAGGCAGTCACTGCACTTGTCATTACAGCGTATACATGGGTTTTCAGGATTAGTTCCTGTCACTCAAGGAGACAGCATGTTATCTGAAGCTAGTGCTAGAGTAGAAAACGTAAGGGATGAGGGAGTGTGTCCTAGATTTGACCAATGGGGTTCTGCAGCAGCTTCAGATGATGAACTGCCTGGTAGCCAAGCTAGAGCTGTGGGGAAGAAAAACGGGAAGGGGGGGGGGAGGAGACAAAGAAGGGGCTGAGGGTGTAGTAATATAAAGCACCTTTAATAAATGACACATAAAAAAGCCCCCCTGAGGGCGTACTCACACTCTGTACTGCCACTCAGGGCACATAAGGGTATCTTTACAGCCAATGCTGTCCGGTGTGCGTCTCCTCCGTCTCTGGCAGTCTCTGACGGTCCCCACAAGTGGCCGCTGGGGTTCTCGTGCAGCTTGACTGGAGTTGGCGTCTGGCGCCATGATCAACCGGGAACGGATTGCCTCCTCCTCTTCCACTCAACGCGTTTCGCAAGATAGGGTTAACTTGCTTCGTCAGGAGTGTAGCTAGAGCAGCCGGGTCCCCCTCTTACCTCCGGGCTGCGGGAGGGGGATATAGAATGTAGTTGATGGGTGGTCACAGCCTCAGGAACTTAGCCAAATGCAATTTAGATAAAAGCAATTTTATTGCACTGTAGTGCTGCACATCACATCACAGAGAACACCTCTGACGCGTTTCGTTCCGTTCAGGAACTTTATCAAAGAGTACAAAGATCTCTCACACTGGAATGTTATATACACAGTTCCCTAACATGATTGGTTAACACAAAATGCAAAACAGATAATATCAATCAGCAATCAGTGCTCGACAATAACGAGGGTGCTGTGTAAACATCACAGTGTTTAAATTGGAACAACCCCAACTAACCGTGATAACATATAGAATACAACAATGACATGTAGATTAAAAACAAAGATCAGTGAGTAGCAGCATATATGACAACAAAAGCAACATCCTTGAACATTTATATGAAAAAACACAAGGATAGAGAACATATATGGAGGAGTAACTGCGGGGACATATGTCAAGCAGACTTATACAACGTATTAATGACTAAGTGTATATTAAATAATGAACATAAGGCAATCATTAATGTGTTTATAGAAAGTAATTCGTAGCTTGACGTTCATTAGGTGGTATGTATAAAGCATTAATGTTGCATATAAATAATGCAGATAATTTATGCAATAACAAATTATTAACAAGGAAAAGGAAAAAAGGATCATCTCTGTTTGATAGTTATTTAACTCCTTAGAGTATAAATGAGGTAAGTTGTTATATATGAGATGAATTGGTATACACACTCCCAAGACTCCTCATATACTCAACCCTGCAGGAAGTGTTTCAACTCCCATTCGACATTGATCCCATAGGGATGAAGAGTGTTGAGAGTGTGTATCCAATACATCTCTCTTTGATTCAGTACATTTTCCCTATTTCCACCTCTGGGATGACATGGAACATGTTCTATAGCATAAAACGAAAAACTGGTAATATTGCCCGATGGGCATGATGAAAAGTGTCTGGACACCGGGTGGTTAGTGTCTCTTTTTTTGATTAACCTGACGTGTTCCGCAATTCTGGTTTTCAGAGGTCTTATCGTGCGGCCCATGTATTGAAGTCCACAGGTACAATTCAATACATATACAACATGTGTTATATTACAATTTAAAAAGGATTTCAAATAATACTTTTTACAATCATTATTGTACAGAATGAACCTTTTTTGAACAGCGTACCTACACATTGAACACTTCCCACATCGAAAAAATCCCTTGGGGATACTATTAATGCTGGGAGCATTAGATCCAGAAACGAACATACTCGGGGACAAGTGAGCAGCTAGTGTCTTCGCTTTGCGATATGAAAATTTGGGGCCACTCTTCACAATGTCTCTAATGTCTTCATCAAGAGACAATGTGTGCCAATGTTTGGCAATAATGTTGCATATCTGTTGTGACTGTGAACTGAATGTGCTAATGAACATGGGACTGTTTGTAGTTTTGAATGAATCTCGCAATCTGTTGGATGAATGTTTTTTGGGGTTTCTGCGAATGAGAGTGCTTCTATCCATTTTATTTGCTTTATCAAATGCAGACTCAATATCTGTAGCAGAATACCCTCGCTCCAAGAATCTTTTTGACATCTCCTTGGCCCTTTGAATGAAAACATCATTATCCGAACAGATTCTCTTTAACCTGACGAATTGGGCACCTGGGATGTTTCTAATCAAGGAGCGCGGATGGCAACTATGCGCATTGAGTAGTGTGTTTCTAGAATTTTCTTTCCTATAAATATCTGTTTGTATATTCATCTCACTGTCAACATACAGGAGTAGATCAAGGAAATTAATATTATTAATGTTGTGCTGGTACGTGAATTTAAGATTATAGTTATTAGTGCTAATGTGTTCAACAAAAGAAAAAAGTGAAACTTCATCACCCTTCCAAATAAATATCAAATCATCGATATATCTCCTAAAGTAAACAATGTTGTGACGGAATGGATTGTGATCGTGATATATAAATTGTGATTCCCAAAACCCCATAAATAAATTAGCATATGACGGTGCAAAACTCGTGCCCATAGCTGTACCTAGTGTTTGTAAATAAAAGTGTTTATCAAATAAAAAATAATTGTGAGTGAGTAAAAAGGATATAGATTCTAATAAAAAAGTGCAGTGTAATATAGATAAAGTGGATAAATCAAGAAAGTGTTTAATGGCCGCAAGGCCGTGATTGTGCTCAATAATGGAGTACAGGGAGGTCACATCCATGGTGACCCACCTGTACTCCTTGTGCCAAGTGATCTCCTGTATGCTGGCAATGAAGTCCGTGGTATCTCTTATGAAGGAAGGTAAATTAAATACTAGTGGTTGTAGAAACCTGTCCACATACCGCGATAATCCATCTCCCAAAGATCCAATGCTCGCTATAATTGGACGACCACGAGGGTCGACCAGCGATTTATGGATCTTTGGGAGATGGTGAAATATCGGAATCACGGGATGTGGACAGGAAAGAAAATCACATTCCCTTTTATTAATTACATTAAGAATTTTGCCCATGTCCAGTAGCTCAAACAATTCGAGTTGGTATTGAGATGTAGGATTGCTCCTAAGAAGTTTATATGTATTACTGTCCCCTAGCTGTCTCATCGCTTCCGTGAAGTATTGATCTTTTGATAAAATAACGAGAGCCCCGCCCTTATCTGCACTTTTAAGTACAATATCATGATGTTTCTTAATGCATTCAATTTCTTGGATTTCTGTGTATGTCAGATTGCCACTGGCGACTTTAGAGCAGGAAAACCCCCTTGCTAATATGCGTAGGTCGCGTTCAACTAAGTGTTCGAATGTGGTAATTGATGGACCCCTATTGAAACTAGGGCAAAATAAAGATTTCGGGCGAAAGCCAGAATCCTGATTGCCAAAAAAAGGTTGGGAGTATGTCATAAGGGGTTCGCCTTGTAGTTCCAATAGGGAGTCCATATCGGAGAGAGCACAGACTTCTTGGAATTTTAAACTATGTGTATCTGTGGTGGTAGTAGGATTAGTTTCTACAATGCCACTGTCTGTGCTAGCTATATTTGCACACCCATCTTTAGCAGCAAACATTTTCTTCAAAGCTAGCTTACGTGTGAACCTTTGCAAATCAATAATGGTTTCAAATAGTTTGAAATTTTGACTTGGAGCAAGGCCAAGACCTTTATTGAGGAGGGACAATTGATCTAGGGTTAATTCCATACCAGAAATGTTAATGACATTGTTGGGCAATCCTAGTCGTACTTCTTGCGTTTCGTTCTGCCTTGCCCCCCCTCGTTTCCTCTTTGATCTGCGCGTTCTCCCCGGCTTTTTGTGCCCATCTCTAAAAAAGCCGAGGAGGGTTGCCCAGATGATCTATTGGCTTTATATGTAGAACAAGAGGGTGTGACATTGTTATCATAATTTGTCACTTCCCGGTCTCTAGAATGTTCTTTTGATTTATCAAAAGAGACCGAATGAAACCTGGGTTCGGGGTCCGAATAATCGGACTCAAAACTGGAGGTTTCAACACGTTTGTTTTTAAGAATAGATTTGTATGGGGCATTTGTTGTCCCTCGTTTAGGATTTTGACTCCTTCCCCTTGGTGTGCTGGAGCTCATAGTCTCCCGTACAACAACCGGTTTTTGCCAGCAATACACCTGATTTTTAGTGTAATCAATCCTATCCCTTTCATATTTTTGTTGTTTTTGTGTTGCGGGAGGGGGATGGCTACTAAGGCAACTGCAGTGGGGGTTGCGGCTGTATGCGGGTGCCAGTGGCATGTAGGGAGGCTGGGGCAGCAATCAGGGATTCTGCTTACCTCCGGTGCAAGGAGGGGAAGGCTGTAGTGAGGTTGGGTGCTGCCGGAGCTCTGCACGGACCGACGGCATAGGTGGCGGCCATATTGGATCTTCGCGCATGCTCATTGAAGCCTTGCAGATCCGCAGTGTTCAATAGTGCGGCGGCTATTAGGAATAGGCTCAGCCAGGGGACTACAAGTCCCAGGAGCCTGAGGGGCTGTGAGACGTGTTGCAGGAGGACCAATTGGGCTCCTGGAAGCACGGAGGAGAGGAAAGGATACATTTCGTGCGCTGGGGGACCACGAAAGTCGGATCCAGGACAGAGAAGGGGAAGGTAGGGTCTGAGTGTCAGTGGCACTCAGACTAGGCCAGAGTACTCCCTTTAAGTCCCAGATAGGCCCCAGCTCACGTATAGTTTGTGGTTGCTTTAGGGAAGGCCCCATAGATAGGGATGCTTCCCCATTTACTGATTAGTGTCAGGGACACAGAGGAAGACGCCGCGCGGTGATTGTGGCCTGTGGTCTGGGACCAGACTACCTCTAAGTACAGAGACTCTCAAAGGTGGGGACCCTCCTACCGGAGCTCACCCAACGCAAAGGTGGATGCCATCGTGGACGACTACGTCACTGGATCAGCGGATCCTCGCTTGTTAGCCTGCAGTACTCGGGTGCTGTAGCCCCGGGTAGGTACTCCAACAAGTACACCAACACTACAAGGGATAGCGCAATCTCCTACACTTTGGGTGGGCCTTGACATTGGGAAAAGGGTATTGCTGCTTGGCACCCAATGTACTTTGGGGACTCTCCTTAGTGGTATCAGGTTGGGGGCCTATATTACTGTGTGGTACAGGTTACTGATATTATTGTGTACAGTAAAGGTTGATATATATATATATATATATATATATATATATATATATATAGTATGTATGTGTATATGTGTGTGTGTGTTACTGATATTGTTCCTGGGAGGGGCTTATCCTACTGCGTTAGGATCCCTTTCAGGTGGAGGCACAGCACTGAGGTGGACACCCAATCATCCCCGGCTCCCAGTGGCAGAGGCTAAGGCCTTCTGTGAGCCAACAGGTAATGGCAGTACCGGTAGCCCCTTTAGTTGTGGAGGAACCAAGGCTACACTAGCATTGCTAACATGATGCTAAGCATATGCTAAATGAGTTGAACGGCCATTGTTTTTGCATATAATTAGCTTTAAGGATATGCATTAACCTCAGGGAAAATAACATCCGCTACTGATTTAGATAACATAATGTTATGAGCCCCGAGTTAACAAAGCTCTGTGAATCTGGCCTTCAGAGAGATTACTTATTAGTAGATAAAGGACAACATACTTTATTTAAAAAGATACAATCTATGCAGTTAGAGCTTTTAACTTCTGATTTCAGTGTACTTGTACACCAAGTTGCCATTGTGAATGGCTATGCCACAGAAGTAATGATTGTCGACAGTACACACTAAGGATCAAATCCACAAATCTCTGTTATGTGACTAACATGATGTTAACCTGTCTTACCGCATATCTTCAAAGGCTAATAACATAAAGTGAAGTCATGTTTTCTTCCGGAAAGATGATTGGCGTTAGTGATAATGAGAGGCACAAGAGGCATTCCCCCTAACAGCGCATATGCACAAAGGTCCATTAAAGTTAACGCAGGAACTTACTGTAACATTGTACTTAAAGAAGGCGTTACTTCCATCCAGACCCTGAAATATGGGTTTTGCTAGAGAGGGAGAGAGTGTGTGGGGAGGTAAATGAGTGACTGTGTACAGTACTAAAATAGGACTCTCTCACGCTCTCTCACCTTCTCCATGCCTCTCCAGCAAAACCCATGTTTCAGGGTCTGGTTGGGAGTAACACCACCAATACGCAGGACATGCTGTACTTAACATGATGTTATTGGCAGGTAAGCAAATGTGCTTTACAATAGCGTGACTTTAATCTTATGCTAATGAGTTAATCAATGGCTGTTGTTTCTGCATATACTTAGCTTTATGGATATGCCTTAATCTCAGGAAAAATAAGGACCATTACTGTTTTAAGTAACATGACATCATAAATCCAGACATAACATAGCTCTGTGGATCTGGCCCCAATTGGGAGGAATTTAATTACGAGTATGTGGAGGAGTACAGCTTGACCTGCCCGTGCTTAAACAGCATTTAAATGCTGATTTCACACACCTGTTTATTATTAAATACAGGCATACCCCAGTTTAAGGACACTCACTTTAAGTACACTCGCGAGTAAGGACATATCGCCCAATAGGCAAACGGCAGCTCGCACATGCGCCTTTCAGCACGTCCTTAACAGCAATACCGGCTCCCTACCTGTACCGAAGCTGTGCACAAGTGGGGAGACTATAGAGCCTGTTACAAATGTGTTATTTACATCAGTTATGAACGTATATTACGACTGCAGTACAGTACATGCATCGATAAGTGGAAAAAAGGTAGTGCTTCCCTTTAAGTACATTTTCGCTTTACATACATGCTCCGGTCCCATTGCGTACGTTAATGCGGGGTATGCCTGTACTCCACCCACTCACCAATTAAATCCATAGATCCACATCACTAAGATTCAGATGTGAAGTTATCTTTCAAGCAGTATATTCAATCAGCACATATAATATTACATTATCTTGGTATCTCTTTTTTTTAATTATTTTATTAACAAAGCTACTGTAATCTATGTACAGTATTGTTTTTTGTAATAAAATCATGAGTGTCGTTTTGGAATGTCTTCCTTTTTCTAGATTTTTTCCGTGACATTTTGATTCCTTGCACCGTTTTCTAGGTCATTAAATATACTGTACAGGTTTTTGAGAAAGATGTTATATTACTGCATCATGTTAATTATGTGGATGCCCCTTTTACTACTGTGCAGCTCACTTTGGAGTATATTTATGAATGCCTCCTAGTTGTAAACAAGAGCAATGTGAAAAGTAGCATAGGGCATCACACTGAGAACAATTTGTGTTTGCATGAACGAATGTGGTGCACTGGTTTGCCCCCATTTTTATGTTTAAATAACCTTTGTCTTTGATGGCTGCTTATTGCTTTGCTATGCAACAAACTCCAGCTGACCCCCAAAGTCTACTCTCTAGCTTGGGTCTTGTTACTGTGGATATCCCCTCATTCAGTTTCATTGCTATACAGTACCTATATCCTCACTACTTTGGGAAAATCCCACTTGCTTACAGAAGTTTCAGATGTGTTGTAATTGCAGTACTGTAGTTTCAACTACAGTAACACTTCTGCTGTGGAATCAGAAAGACATGGCAGCCAGCAGTGCTACTGAACAATCATTAACTAATGCAATTTGTATTGTCAGTATATAAATGGAGAAGCAACAAAATCACACAGTGAGTAACCACATAGAAACAGGAACACATTTGGGTAATGATAAGTTTTAAAATGCATAATCACTTAACTGTATAGGCCATGGGAGTGACATGTTTAGTGTAATAATTTATCAGAATGGCAATATAAAAAGAAGGAAAAAAAATAAGGTGAAAAAACCACTCTGAGTCTCACATTCACTATGCTCCACCAGCCACGCGCGCAATAGTCCTGGAGATAGATCCGCATGGCTGTCGCTGAGCGATTTCTGTCCTCTGTTGATGCGCGAGACGGGGAGGTGTGGCCATGATATTACCCTGCTGGTTCGTCCTCATTGGTTCAAACAGTAACGGGAAAAATGAAATGCATTTGTCTCCTCCAAGCTCTGCTGTGCCGTTGCACATGCAGGGTTGCTGACTCGCTGGGATGCCAATCCAAGGCTCTCCTTACCGCCTATTGCCAGCCAGATGGAAGATCATCAACTGGAAAGATCTGGTACTGTACCAGATACGGGATCCAGTGGCTGGAGCTATCCGCCAGGCCCTACGGCAAAACAAGCCCTTCTTGATGAAACGTGCTGCCAGCGTGTCAGGGCGTGCTCACCACAAACGAGACGGGACCGCGGTGCTGAGGTGGGATAGGATATAACGCCACCCACAGCCACGAGGGACGTCTTGAGAGTAGAGTGGTCTGGGAGTCCGGATCAGGGCAGGAGAGGTACGGATGGTAGAGGGTGCTGTTTGCCATGCCGAGTTCGGGATGCCAGAGGTGCGGGTAGACGTAGCGGAAGCCGGTTTGGTACACGAGGAAGACTGCAAAATAAGACAGGACAAGACAGGACTAGTGAGGCAGAGAGTGATGAGAACAACTGGTTCTATGCTCAGCCAACGAGTCAGTGACACTGTAAGGTATATATAGGAGAGAGGGTCCAATGGCAGCGCAGCAAGGTGGGGGTGTGTGGAAGGGCCAGGCTACAGCAGGGATAGGTCCAGCATGAGTCCCAGGGGAGGAGCCATAAAGCCCAGTAGTCAGACTGCATTTGATTGCAGCAATGGTTTGAGGTGCTGTGCCTTTAAGGGGTTTGTGCGGCTCCGTGTGGCCGCGACTCTGTGTAGCTGTGCTTGCGGGCACGTGACCGAGCGTAGCCGCCGGCCCAAGAGTAGAAGAGGAGTTTTGGCGTGTGCGCGCGCGCCCACGTGGAGCTGTGATCGGCGTTCCAGAGAGAGGCTGCCTGCGTGCCGCGGGGGGACCCGTCGGAGCTGTAGGTGAGTGAGGAGCACGCCGAGGGCGGCGTGACTCCCAGACCCTTACAGTACCCACCCTTCAGGGGCGACCTCTGGGCGTCCATGACATGGCTTGGAGGGATTCTTACGATGGAAAGCCTGGATGAGTCGAGGCGCGTGGAGATCCCGGTGGGGAATCCAGGAACGTTCCTCTGGTCCAAACCCCCTCCAGTGGACCAGGTATTGTACTCCTCCTCTGGAAATCCTAGAATCCAGGATAGACTGAACCTCGTACTCCTGTTGACCTTGGATCAGAAGAGGAAGTGGGGGAGACGTGGTCTTAGAAAAGCGAGGACTCTGGAATGCTGGTTTAAGCAACGATACATGAAAGACTGAAGGAATCTTCATCGAGGGTGGAAGGCGTAGGCGATAAGCCACAGGATTAATCCTCCTGACCACAGGAAAGGGACCGAGGAACTTAGGTGCTAGCTTCATGGTAGGAACCTTTAGTCGGATATTCCTGGAAGAAAGCCAAACCCTGTCTCCTGGGACGAATTCCGGAACCGGGCGTCGAAGGCGGTCTGCCTGGAGTTTCTGTCTCCCTGTAGCCACCTTTAAGTTCTCCTGAATCCTCGTCCATAAGTCTTTCAGATGGGAGATGCGCTTGTCAACCGCTGGTACTCCTGAGGATAGAGGGGAGAAGGGTAGACGGGAAGGATGAAAGCCACAATTTATGAAGAAGGGAGATTCTTGAGTGGAGTCATTGCGAAGGGAGTTAAGAGCAAACTCAGCCCAAGGAAGCAGATCCACCCAATCATCCTGTGTATCGGTTATGAAACACCGAAGGTATTGTTCCAGGTTTAAGTTGGCCCTCTCCGTCTGCCCATTGGTCTGTGGGTGGTATCCCGAGGAGAATTGAAGTGAAATACCCAATTTTCGGGAAAAGGCTCGCCAAAATCTTGACACAAATTGGGACCCACGATCAGAGACGATGGTTGAAGGCACTCCGTAAAGACGAAAAATCTCCTGGATGAAAACATCCGCAAGCCTGGAGGAATTTGGAAGGCCCCTCAAGGGGACAAGGTGAGTATGTTTGGAAAAACGATCAATTACCACAAGAATCGTATTCTTTCCTTTGGAGTCTGGGAGCTCTACAATGAAGTCCATAGAAATATGGTTCCAGGGACGGTCTGGAATGGGTAAGGGAAGAAGAAGGCCTGCTGGTCTGACCCGGGGTACTTTGTTGCGAGCGCACGTGCCACACGCTTTAACAAACTCCTCCACATCCTTAGCCCTCTCTGGCCACCAGAAGGTACGTTGAACAAGGTCGTTGGTTTTCCGTATCCCTGGATGTCCTGCTGATTTAGAGGAATGGCACCACTCGAGAACCCTTTTGCGGTGTTGGGGTGCCGTGTAGAGTCTTCCCTCCGGAACCTTGAGCCCCCTCGGAACTTGTGATTATTCGGATCGAATCTTGTCCAAAATATCAAAGGAGTTGGCGGACAGAATAAATCTAGAGGGAATAATCGTCTCTAGCTGTTCTTCAGACTTGTCCTCTGCCAGGAACGGTCGAGACAGAGCGTCCGCCTTTAGATTTTTGGAGCCAGGAATAAAGGAGATAAGAAAATTGAATCGTGAAAAAAATAGTGCCCAGCGGGCTTGTCGAGAGCTCAAACGACGTGCCCCTTCTAAGTAGAGAAGGTTCTTATGGTCTGTGAGTATGGTTATAGGTGTCTCTATACCCTCTAAGAAATGTCTCCACTCTTCTAATGCCAACTTGATCGCCAAAAGCTCCCGGTTCCCACCATCGTAATTCTGTTCTGCGGACGAAAATTTCTTCGAGAAGAAGGCACATGGGTGTAGTCTGGCTAAGGGAGAGGTCCTTTGGGATAAAACAGCCCCAGCCCCGATGTCAGAGGCATCTACCTCCAAGGTAAATGGAAGTTTAGGATCTGGGTGGGTGAGGATAGGGGCAGACACAAAATCCTTTTTCAGCAGATTAAATGCCCGTATGGCGGTCTCAGACCATGGTGAAGGATCTGCACCCTTCTTAGTGAGAGCAGTTATGGGAGATACCGTAGAAGAAAAATTGCGAATGAAGCGTCGATAATAGTTTGCAAAACCTAGAAAGCGTTGCATGGCTTTGAGAGTGGTCGGACGGGACCAGTCCAAAATAGCCTTAAGTTTCTCTGGATCCATATTGAATCCGAAGTCAGAGATAACGTATCCCAAAAAAGCCACCGACTTGAGATGGAACTGACATTTCTCCAATTTCGCAAAGAGATGGTTCTCCCGGAGGCGTAACAGCACTTGTTGAACGTGTTTGATGTGTTCTTGAGGGGATTTAGAAAAGATTAGGATGTCATCTAGGTAGACGATAAGAAATGTGTTAAGAATGTCCCGAAAAATCTCATGGACGAAATCCTGGAAAACTGCTGGTGCGTTGCACAGACCGAACGGCATGACCAGGTATTCGTAGTGGCCGTCATGGGTGTTAAAAGCAGTCTTCGATTCGTCCCCCTCACGTATCCTTACTAAATTGTAGGCACCCCTTAAATCCAATTTAGAAAAGATAGTTGCTCCCTGGAGACGGTCGAAGAATTCCGGTATCAAGGGCAGTGGGTAGCGGTTCTTGTGTGTGATGTTATTCAAACCCCGGCAGTCTATGCATGGACGGAGAGAACCGTCCTTCTTTTTGACAAAAAAGAAGCCTGCTCCGACTGGAGAGGAAGACTTTCGGATGAAACCCCTCTCTAAATTCTCTGCAATGTAAGTGTTCATGGCTTTAGTCTCTGGGAGAGAGAGAGGATAGGATCGTCCTCGGGAAGAAGTGCCCCGGGTAGTAGGTCAATAGGACAGTCGAAAGAATGGTGCGGAGGTAGAACCTCGGAACGTGCTTTGTCGAACACATCACGGAATTCCCAGTACACAGAAGGTAGGGAGTCGACCTTCTCTGGCAAGGTAGTTAACCCACCAATCTTCTGGAAAATCCTGGTACATGTCTTGGCACAAGGAGCGCTCCACTGGATAGGTTCCCGATCCGTCCAGTCGATGCGAGGATTATGGAGTTGAAGCCAAGGAAGACACAAAATCAGCTCAACAGAGGGAGTGTGGATAACATCGAGGGTAATGATCTCCGTATGAATGTCGATGACCTGCAGTAGGAGAGGCACCGTCTGTAGCGTGATGAATGCCGGCTGTAGAGGCCGACCGTCAATGGCCTCCAGACCTTCTGGCGTCTTCTTATTGATAAATGGAATATTGTTCCGACTAGCAAAAGTCTCATCGATGAAATTGCCTGCGGAACCGGAATCAATGAACGCCCGTGATTGAGTGTGAAACCCCTCTCCAGACAGTGTTATAGGCAACATTATCCTGGTGGGAAGTACGTCTTTGATGATGGGAGAAAGTGTAAGGATTCCCAACGAAACTCTCCGGGATTTCATTGGGAGTTGGCGTTTCCCGGTATGTGAGGACACTGGGTAAATGTGACCGGAATTGCCACAGTACATGCAGAGACCGGCATTGTGCCGACGTTGTTTTTCAGCAGCAGACAGCTTGTTACCTCCCAACTGCATTGGTTCCGGGATGTCCCCGGAAGGGGGTGTAGGAGCCATGAACGATGGAGCAAGATGCCTTGAAACCCGTTGACGGTAACGAGAACGTTCATTTCTCCGCTCCTGTAGACGCTGGTCCACTCGAACACACAGACTGATCAAATCCTCTAGGTTAGTGGGACATTCCCGCGCTGCAAGCTCATCCTTTAGGGATTCAGACAGACCTTGCCAAAACGCTGAAGATAGTGCTTCATTATTCCATCCCGTCTCAGCAGCAAGTGTGCGGAACTCCACAGCATACCGGGCGACGGGTCGATCTCCCTGGGTTATGTGATGAAGAGAAGATGCTGCCGTTAATTGCCGTGCAGGGGTGTCGAAGACTCTTTGGAACTCCTCGACGAAGAGATCGATGTCCTGTGTGAGAGGACCTTGTTGTTCCCAGATGGGAGAAGCCCATGCCAGCGCCTCATCGATGAGAAGAGCCACGATATAGCCGACCCTGGAGACAGAAGAGACAAAACGAGAGGGCGAGAGTCGAAATTGGATGAGGCATTGGTTAAGGAAGCCCCTACATCCTTGGGGATCCCCGGCATAGTGTTTGGGAGCCGGAATACGAGGTTCCAAAGCAAACGGAGGTGTTGGAAAGGCGGTTGCGGGAGCTGTGGAAGCCACGGGTGAAGGTTGCAGACTGAGAGCTCGGACTTGAACAGTAAGGGAATAAAGGCTTTGCTGAAACGTATCCATTCGCCTATCAGCTTGTTCCAGATAAGTCTCTAGCCTGGTGAAGAGATTAGTATGGGCATTTAAAGTGCGCTCCACCTCAGCGGGGTCCATGTTTGTAGGGCTGAGCATAATGTCAGGCCGTGCTCACCACAAACGAGACGGGACCGCGGTGCTGAGGTGGGATAGGAAATAACGCCACCCACAGCCACGAGGGCACGTCTTGAGAGTAGAGTGGTCTGGGAGTCCGGATCGGGGCAGGAGAGGTACGGATGGTAGAGGGTGCTGTTTGCCAAGTCCTGGGTTAGAGAGAAGGACGTAATCGTTTACAGTTTGCCAGGATCGGGATGCCAGAGGTGCGGAGAGTCGTGTTGCCGTATGCCGAGTTCGGGATGCCAGAGGTGCGGGTAGACGTAGCGGAAGCCGGTTCGGTACACGAGGAAGACTGCAAAACAAGTCAAAGACAGGACTAGGGAGGCAGAGAGTGATGAGAACAACTGGTTCTATGCTCAGCCAACGAGTCAGTGACACTGTAAGGTATATATAGGAGAGAGGGTCCAATGGCAGCGCAGCAAGGTGGGGGTGTGTGGAAGGGCCAGGCTACGGCAGGGATAGGTCCAGCATGAGTCCCAGGGGAGGAGCCATAAAGCCCAGTAGTCAGACTGCATTTGATTGCAGCAATGGTTTGAGGTGCTGTGCCTTTAAGGGGTTGGTGCGGCTCCGTGTGGCCGTGCCTCTGTGTAGCTGTGCTTGCGGGCGCATGACCGAGCGTAGCCGTCGGCCCAAGAGTAGAAGAGGAGTTTTGGCGTGCGCGCGCGCGCCCACGTGGAGCTGTAATCGCCGTTCCGGAGAGAGGCTGCCTGCGTGCCGCGGGGGGACCCGTCGGAGCTGCAGGTGAGTGATGAGCACGCCGAGGGCGGCGTGACTCCCAGACCCTTACACAGCGACACGTTCGCAATAATAATGTGTGAAATGGATGAGTTTGAGCTCGATAAAGGTCTACTCTATCGGGTGGTTCAATACCATAATCACCCGGATATAAGGCAGCTGGTTCTACCCAGAAACATACAGCATATGGTCCTACGATCTCTACACGATGACCATGGGCATCTTTGAGTGGACAAGACCTTTGGCTTAATACGAGACCAGTTCTTCTGGCCTAGGATGAGAGAGTCGGTAGAACACCATTGCCGCCGAGGCTCACTGTGCATACAACAGAAGTCACTCACTACCAGAGCCACTCCGATAGCTCATCTGAAGAGCTCGGGTCCCCTGGACCTTGTATGCATGAATTTCCTATGTATCAAACCAGATGTCAGAGGCATCGGCAATGAACTCGTGATCACAGATCATTACACCCGCTATGCCCAAGCCTTCCCCATCAAAGACCAGAAGGCCATCATGGTGGCTAAGATCTTGTGGAACGGTACTTCATACATTACGGACTACCCAATCGCCTACACTTGGATCAAGGGCGGGACTTTGAAAGCAAGCTCATCCGGGAGTTGCTGAAATTACTAAACATCCCCATATCCAGAATTACTCCTTACCATATGGAGGTAGATGGTCTGCCGGAGAGGTTCAACCGGACGCTCCTCGACATGCTCGGCACCCTGAAGAGCTCTCAGAAGAGTGAGTGGAGTAAACATGTGGAGTCCTTGGTACACATCTATAACTGCACCCGCCACAAATCTACAGGATTCACTCCCTACTTTCTAATGTTCGGGCGAGAAGCATGGCTGCCTGTGGATATACGTCTGAGGATATCTACCGACGGGGTACCCAACAGGATGTACTACAAGTACGTACAGCTGCTCCAAGAAAGCCTACAATGAGCCTACCAACTAGTGGAGAAAGCATTAGCTCAACTGAATGCCTGTAACAAACGGTGCTATGACAATAAGGTCTGCCACCCTTCGTTTACCCACCCCTCTCTCTATCTCAGCCCCCCACCCCTTTATCACTCATCTCTCACCCCCACCCCTCTCACCCTACCCCTCTCTCACACACACACACGTCTCTCCCCCACCCATCTCTCTCACCCCAATCTTCTTTCAACCACCCCCTCTCACTCCCACCCCTCTCACCCATACCCTCTCTCTCTCATGCCTACCCCTCTCCCTCCCCCCACCCCTCTCTCCCTCATTCTCTCTCCCTCACCCCCACCCTTTGTCTCTCCCTACCCGTCTCTCACTGCTCATTCTATTTTTGCACCCCCTGTTTTTTGCAGCCCCATTTTTGCACCCCTCCCCCTTTCTTTTTGCACCCCTTTCCCCTCTCCCTCTATTTTTCCACCCTCCTCCACTGACCTGAATAGCAGTTCCTGCTGCAGTGGGGAGGCAGGGGAGAACAGTCTATTCTGCTTTCAGCCTCTGCTACCGCCTAGGTCGCCTAGTGGTTGCACTAGCTCTGTTGTCACCCCACCTTTAATAATTCTGATCCAAGCCATATGCATACTTCGTGAAGTTACTGAGTTACAGTACATAATTATTAAATCACATAATGTCACTGAAATGGGCCAAATTTAACCTAATGGTGATGTGAAGATTTTGAAAGCTACTGGTATTATTTGATGAGATCATTCAAAATATTATGGACCATGAGAGAAAGGAGAAAGCAATGTGACATGAAATGTGGAAAATTATAGTAAATGGAACATACTGTAATATAAGCTTTTGCTAAAAAAAATGTTGTTTGCAATCACTCTTTATTTCTATTTTTTTTAATTGAACCTTAAGTTATATGTTGTGTATGCAGACTGAATGATTTACTGTGAGTTAATGAATAAAGTATGCTAAACAAAATAACCACATATGTTTCTGAATAAGGAGTACTGCTTTTGTCCTTGTGCCTCTTGGCAATTTAAACCCAAATGCTTAATAGGTCTCCAATATATACAAAATATACTGTACGCTTGAGGTCTTTTCCCAATTAAAGAGGAAATCTAAACCAGTTTTTCTTCATTTTTTAAATAAAAGATTGAGGATTAAAACCTCATTAATTTCAGCTCTAGGGACCCCTGCTCCCGGAGATACATACCACCGTAGTGGGTGCTGGTAGCCACTCTAGGGTTCACATTATGGCTGCATTTCAACGGTTCCGGTCCCTGTGGGCCAATAGGAAGCTGTGACGTCATCCAGTGCGGCATCTTATTGGCCCATGTGACCAGGGTCTTTAAACTGCAGAGAGATACCAGCTCCCCCTTTGGAGGTAAGTATCTCTGGAAGCAGGGGGTCCCCAGAGCTGAAATTAATGAGGTTCAGCTCCGGAGATCCCCTGCTTCGAATGTATTTAAAAAAACCAGCTTGGATTGTTCATTTAACATGAGTATCAATAGGAAATATTTAAATCTCATCCTGTTGACAATCAGACCATGGGAAGACAGAATGTCCAAAAAGTTTATATTTTTTAGGAATTTGCCTAAAAATCTTGTTCTCTATAAGGGTTCATGAGTACCTGCTCGTATGGCAAATATTCTGAGTAAGGGGCACTAAGACTTTGCTTTTAAATCCACAGCTGCATTCATTCTGAGCCACTTCAGTCTACATCTGCCTGGCCCCAAAGGCGGGACGCCTGACGGGTTCCCCAAGAGCTGCTTCCCTCAGCACATAACAGCGTGCTGAGGCTTACTGCTGTGGTTTGTCAGCCCCACCATCTGGAATGCTAATGCCCTGGAGGAGAAAATGATTCTGAAATCACAGCTGCATTAATTCTGAACCCCTTCAGTCTACATCTGCGTCGCCCCAAAGATGCACAGCCTTTGGCGCAGCAGAAGGGCAGCCAAAGGGTGTAAGCCGTTTGCTGCCATTCGTTGATGTTTGTTGCTGTATTTCAATCTGAAACTTTCCAACCCTTTTATCCCCTGCACTTGATTTTCCAACTCTAAATGTCCATGAAATAGCTGTGAATTGACTGTATATCCCTGTTCATTTAATGTAACCATGTATTTGTTATAACTCTGTTCCTAGTCCATACTTGAAAACGAAAGGTAACTTTCAATGTATTACTTCCTGGTAAAACATTTTATAAATAAATAAGGCAAGAAAACAAAACTTATATTTCGTATGCTGCAGTCCACAAAGACTTTAATTTTGTTCGAGCCAAAAAGCATAAATAATTCTTCATGGAAACAGTCTATAGTTGTTGGCTTCAGTGGAAATTGGTGGAAGTAATAGAACAAGCCGCAATCTATGATAAATGAATGTCATTAGCTCAGGGGGAAGGGTTACAATCTAGCAACATCTAATCTAAACTGCAAATCAGGAGAAGGGAAAAAGTGTGCAAGGACAAAGATAACAGTAGATGATAACAATTCTTTCCTTTTGCCAACATGAAAATAAGAGAAATAGGTCATAACTCACTTGATGCATCTATAGCTACATCTTATTATACCATAGCAGCAAATAGTAAGTTAAACATTATTGAACTACAACTCACGAACTAACATGACATAAATCCAAAGTTATTCCGGTGAATACCTCTTAGTAAACAAAAATCTGAACTAAAAATGTGTAAAATATGATAAGCTTGTCAAATATACTGTAGAACATACAGGTAAAAAAAAATATTGGTTTTGTATGTAACACCTTCCCCCCCCCCCCCCCTATCGCAGATGGGGACCATGTGGGGAAATCTACACTTATGTTACCTGGTGTGATGCGTTACCTGATAGGCTCACAGAAGACCTGAACCTCCGCCACTGGGAGCCTGGGGTTACCTGATTCGTCGTACACAGCGCCTCCACCTGTAAGGGTTCCCACCTGAGTGGGATGGTCCTCTTACAGGAACCACAATAATAAGACACGCACACAGTGTATGCTAATAACTATTTACTATTGCCTATACTAATAACTTCGGTACCTGTACCACACAGAATAATGCATATAGCCGTACACATAGAAGTGCACCGGGTGCACACATCAACATAAGTATTCCCCAGAGTACCTTATGTCCAAACCCACCCACGTGTGATGGAGATAGCGCTATCCCTGGACGTGTTGGTGCACTATTTATAGATACCTGCCCGGGGCTCCAGCCCGCGGGTACCGCTATACAACCGGTATGGATCCGTCTGATCCGACGTGATGTCCTCCTACGCGTGGGGTGACTTCCAGCGTGGATAATATCACCACAGCTCCACACCGTCTGTACCTTGACGGGGATCCGCCTGTAGCCGGCAGGCCACAGTCACTGCTTGGCTGGGCCTCCACGAAGATAGTCTCTATGTAACTGAGGGGTCTGAGCCCAGACCCAGCAATCAGGCTGCTCGACACTGAGGGTGTCCTAACTTAACCAAATAGCTAAAGGGGCAGATCTCCTTACGTAGGGCCTGTCCCTGAAGCAACCACAAACTGGGGAATGGTAACTTATCTGGGACCTCTGGGGGTAACTAGGCCTAGTGCTAGGGGCTACTGCTCCCTGCACACACACACCCTAACTCCCCCAGCTCCCAGCTCCAACTGCTAACTCTTTTTAAAAGCTGTCTAAACTGTCATCTCTCACAGCTTCACTGGTTGCCTAGCAACATGTAACTGCAGCCTCTCTTACTTGTCCCTATTCAGAACTGCCAGCGCAGGCTCCCTTGCAGTGAAAATGCCTTAATTGCAAATGCAGCCGCCCTATTGACTAAGCCGCAGCATGTGACAATCCCCTGAGGGATACGGGGGCTATATGTAGAAATGTTATACTGATTTTTTTTTATACCTGGCCAAACCAAGCTTCAAACATAGCTGAAAGGCAAACCATACAGTCACAGTCTCTATGGAAGATGTGTTCATGTTCCTTTCTCAAATGAAAATAACTAAAATAAATTAGACCTTATGTAAATAACTAAATTAAATTAGACCTTATGTTCAACAACACGTAGCTGCCTAGAACGGCGTTCCTCATTCTCGTGTAAGTGTAAAGAGCTGATACAGGAGGAAATATATAAAAAGTCTCCCGGATGCAAAACTAATGCAAAAAAACACCTCACTAATCCAGAAAAATTGTTCCCATTAATAGAGGAGGCTATAAAAATGTCAGGTGTGCATCCCCGTATGGGAGTAGAAACTGTTAGAAGTTTTTCTTTAATAATATACTGTATGTAAACCTCCTTGCCCGGTTCTTAATGAGTTTATATCAGGTGACTATGTACATGGCTTTGTTCAGTCTCTCCTACCTTGTCAGGGTGCTGGATTCTCGCAGGCTGGGTGTAGATATTCTGATGGAATAATGAAGGGCACCATGAACTTTTATAGTGCAAACAGGAGCTTTATTGACAGACGTGCACAATGCTCCTCACACATTGGCATTATCCACACTAGAGATAATTCTGGGTTCTTCACAGTATTTGTATTATGTACTGAAAATCTTCCTTACTTTGCACCCACTCTTAATGCTCTTGGTAGGTATTTAAGCTTGTTGCTGTTACTAGGGTTGCCAGATGGCTTGTCCAAAAATACTGGACTCAATGGTGAAAAATGCAGCGCGCTCAAAGTCGGTGGGAGGTATGATACAGTATTTAGAAATTCTCAGACCATTACATAATTTTTTCTAAGTTTCACTCCCAGTTTGCACCAATTTGTACTATTTCATATTCTATTTCGTAAATAATTCTGGGGAGGGTTTGGGGGATTTAGCGCCCTCCCAGTCTTTGTTATGAAATAGAATATGAAATAGTGCAAATTGGTGCAAACTGGGAGTGAAATGTAGAAAAAAATGACATAATGGTCAGATCATTTATAAATAACATACCTGCATTAATACATGGTGAGCTATACTGATCTTAATGCTTCTCTCCCACTACTTCCAAGATTGTTGCAATCTCCCTCATCCACCCTCTCACCCTCCCTCATCCTCTCATCTCCCTCATCCTCACCCTCTCCCTCATCCTCACCACCTCATCCTCACCCCTCCTCCCTCATCCTCAGCCCCCTCATACTCTCACCCCTCCTCAATCTCTCACTACCACTCATCCTCATCTCACCCCCCCCTCATCCTCCTTTCACACCACCACCACCCTCCTTTCTACCACAACCCCCCTCCTCCTTCTTCCTCACCACCACCCTCCTCCTTCTTCCTCACCACCCTCCTCCTCCCTCACCACCACCCCTCCTCCTCCTCACCACCACCCCCTCCTTCCTCCTCATTACCACCCTCTTCTTCTTCTTCTTCTTCTTCCTCCTCCCTCATCCTCTCCCCTCCTGGTATCTCAACTTACTTGTGGAGGTCCTCCTGGCAGACAGGGACACAGTGGAGCTCTTCTCTTCTCTCCCACATGTAAAGCTGGAATGAAACTATATGGTTGCCATGGTAACGTGACATCAATTGACAATACGGGTTACGTGACATCACACGATCCCGTGGCGTCATTTGACGCTGCACCGAGGTAAGGGGGGCGTGACATCGGAGGAGAGCAGGCAGGGGGGCGCAGCAAGAAAAGTTTGCGCACCCCTGCTCTAGGCATCTAGCAGGCACTCCACAACATACAAAAATAAAGTACCTCTAATTGGAATGGAGACTCCATTTACTCAATGCTTGATTCTAGTTTTGTAGATCAATACAGTGTACTGCAGTTTTCTTAGCAGGACTGCCAACAAATCTTGGGCAGAGGAGAAATTAAAGGTGCAGACCCCCTTCCTTAATTCCCACAATTCCCACCCCATGGCGTACTGTTGGTCCCTGAGGGGGGTGGGGGGAAGGAGAGAGAGAGAGGGGGATGAGAGAGAGGGGGGGTGAGAGAGCGGAGGGGGGATGAGAGAGCTGGGGGGAGAGAGGGTGGGAGGCAGAGAAGAGAGGGGCAGGGGAAGAGGGAGAGGGAAGAGAGAGGGGGAAGAGAGAGGGGACAGAAGAAGGTGAGAAGAGGGGGGAGGAGGGGAGGAGGGGAGAAGAGGAGGGATGGAGGAGGGATGGAGGAGAGAGAGAAAGTAGGGGAGGGGAAAAACAGAAAGAGAGAGGGTTAGAGGGGAAGAAAAAGAGAGCGGGGGACAAAGAGGGGGAGGAAGGGGAGAGAGAGAGGGGGCAGGAAGGGAGAAAGAGGAGGGGGAGAGAGAAATCTGGGGAAGAGAGAAACAGGGAGATAGGAAGAGACAAGCCGAGTGTACCCACTACGTACTTGCTGCACTGGTGGATTGCGGGGGCCTACTAGAGGCCTGTGGAGGGGGCCTGCAGATATGCCTGCTGGAGGGTGCCATGGAGGTGCCTATCAGGGGAGTACCTTCCACCAGCTTATAGCATGCTGCCTCAGAAATGCACCTCAAAGGACACTTTCCAGGAGGCCTCCCTTGCAGGGTTTGCCAGCAGGTGGCCCAGGCCCCTTTACTCACTGGAGTTGCAGCTGTACCCCGCTATAGCCGGCCTTGATTCTCAGTTTCCACAGGACACACCTGGTCATTTTAATAGACTTTACAACAAAAAACTAAAATTCAAAATGCAACTTCCAAATGACAAAGTACAGTTGTGAAAAAGAAAGTACACCCTCTTTGAATTCTATGATTTTACATATCAGGACATAATAACAATAATAAGTTCCTTAGCAGGTCTTAAAATTAGGTAAATACAACCTCAGATGAACACATGACATATTACACCGTGTCATGATTTATTTAACAAAAATATTGCCAACATGGAGAAGCCATGTGTGAAAAACTAAGTACACCTTATGATTCAATAGCTTGTAGAACCACCTTTAGCAGCAATAACTTGAAGTAATCATTTTCTGTATGACTTTATCAGTTTCTCACATCGTTGTGGAGGAATTTTGGCCCACTCTTCTTTACAACATTGCTTAGTTCATTGAGGTTTGTGGACATTTGTTTATGCACAGTTCTCTTAAGGTCCAGCCACAGCATTTCAATCGGGTTGAGGTCTGGACTTTGCAACACCTTGATTCTTTTCTTTTTCAGCCATTCTGTTGTTGATTTGCTGGTGTACTTGGGATCATTGTCCTGTTGCATGACTCAATTTGGGCCAAGCTTTAGCTGTCTTACAGATGGCCTCACATTTGACTCTAGAATACTTTGGTATACAGAGGAGTTCATGGTCGACTCAATGACTGCAAGGTTCCCAGGTCATGTGGCTGCAAAACAAGCCCAAATCATCACCCCTCCACCACCGTGCTTGACAGTTGGTATGAGGTGTTTGTGCTGATATGCTGTGTTTGGTTTTCGCCAAACGTGGTGCTGTGCATTAAGGGGTGTTTTTCTTCTATGAGGACATCAATATTGCATTTATCCTCTAGTCTATGTCTATGTCCCCCATCTGAGCTCATTTAGCCAGGGACTGACTGTGTCAGAGACGTCAGGTTTGCAGTTATTATTCGCAAGCGCCTTGTGACCCAGTGCGCCGGCGGTGACGTCATCCGGCTGCGATGGGACCAGCTGGTTTGGAATCGGACACGGTGGTGGGTGCGAAGTCGGTGTCTGGAGTGCGGCCAGCGTTCGCAGTAGCCTGCATGGAGATTGAACTTTGTTCATAAACGCTGTTATACTTCAGCCCTCTTGTGAGTAGGGTTCTGATTTTACTTCTCCGGATTTGCAATCATTTATGTGGTGTCCATCCTTTTGGCAAATACAGTGCCATTTTATTATTTTATTAAATATTTCCAGATTCTGAGACACTTGTTTATTTGTGTGTTATAGAGTTCAGTGTGTTTGTATTTGTCTATTTGTGTATTATAGAGTTCAGTGTGGTTGTATTTGTATGTGAGTGTTAGGTCTACATTTGTGTTTTGTTTTTTATATTTATATTCATTTTTATTTTTATTTAGTGTGGGTAGCTTGTGGGTTGTGAGTGTCTGTTTTGATATACACATTTAGGTGTGTATATATTCATTGTTGTCTAGTCTTTTTTATTATCTCTTATTTTATTTCATTATTTTTATTTGTTCGTTTGTATTTGCCATGATGCAGTTCCAGTCTATCAGTGTTGCACTATAATGTTTTTTATGTTTGTTTCCACATGATATGAGTTATCTATCAAGACTGCTCCGGACAGATTGGACTTTATAGGATTGGACTTCTATTTGGTCAGGATTCACATATTGGTGAGTTTTGTATTTTAACATTAGGCGTCGGATTGTATTGTTTTTCATGCTGTGCATTATTGCCAAACATCTCCACTTCTCCACAACATCTCCACAGTCTTGTGGTTTGTTCAGATGCAACTTTTGCAAACCTAAGCCGTGCTGCCATGTTATTTTTACAGAGAAGAGGCTTTCTCCTGGCAACCCTTCCAAACAAACCATACTTGTTCAGTCTTTTTCTAATTGTACTGTCATGAACTTTAACATTTAACATGCTAACTGAGGCCTGTTGTGTCTGAGATGTAACTCTTGGGTTTTTTGCAATTTCTCTGAGCATTGCACGGGCTGACCTTGGGGTGAATTTGCTGGGACATCCACTCCTGGGAAGATTGGCAATTGTCTTGAATGTTTTCCACTTTTGAATAATCTTCCTCACTGTAGAATGATGGACTTTAAATTGTTTGGAAATGGCCTTATAACCATTCCCAGATTGATGGGCAGCAACAATTGCTTCTCTAAGATCATTGCTGATGTCTTTCCTTCCTGAATTCTCCAGACCAGCAAACTGTTAAAACATTGGCTTTTATAGAGGTGGTCACACTTGCTGATGATCAATTAATCAAGGGCATTTGATTAGCAGCACCTGTCTGCTATTTAGCATCTTAATTCCTATGGAAGCAGTAAAGGTGTACTTCGTTTTTCACACATAGCTTCTCCATTTTGGCTTTATTTTTGTTAAATAAATCATGACACGGTGTAATATGTCATGTGTTGTTGTTCATCTGAGGTTGTATTTACCAAATTTTAAGACCTGCTAAAGAACAGATGATTGTTATAATGTCCTGATATGTAAAACCATAGAATTCAAAGAGGGTGTACTTTCTTTTTCACACAACTGTATATAGTTAAATACTTATGTGTTTGTCTTCTCATAAGTATGGGTCATTTAGTTCATTTTTTTATAGTTTAACTAAATGACCCATACTTATGAGCAGACAAACAGATAATTATTTAACTATATACTTTATCATTTGGATGTAGCATTGGGGATTTTTGTTTTTTTGTTGTATAGAGAACAATTGGTCAAACTCAAAAGCAGTCCTGACACAAATATATACATATGGTGAGTGTTAGGTTCGGGGTTGTAGGGATTGTGTGTGTAATTAAAAAAAAAAAAAAACACAAGAAAATGTAATGATATAACCGTGGCATCATATACAATAATGTTTACAATATTTTTCAATGACCCTTTGACATGGAGAAATTCACCATTGTCTTATTCCAGATTTGCGCTTGCACACGAATACTGCTACGTTAATCAACCTAAATATATTCATGTCTTTTTTTTAGGAAAGGTAAAAAAATATTAGCATGTTTTTAAAAGAATCTGTCCATGGAGTCAATTCATTAAACTGCGATAGTGCCGATTGGGGGAACTATCGAACGGAAACTCCCAGTGACTGGAACTGGAATTTCCGTCCGATACTGCCCTGATCAGCACAATCACAGTTTATTTAACGAATAACCTCCTTTTCTTTGAACCCAGTTTCTCAAATTCAACAATAGTACTGTTAATTGTTAAATAAAAGGCACCATCTAGTGGCTGGAAGAATTAAAGCAGCAGTTCAGGTTTTCTGCAAAACAAATATATGATCACCTGCGCTTCATCCATGTAAGGAGCAGGCAGCTAGGCGAAAAAATTGGCCATACAATAGTGAAAAATGGAAAGTGAATCCCTGCGCTTCTGCCTAATGGGTTAATGCTTGGACATTTTAACCCCATTTGGGGCATTTTCACATATCATTAATTGCAGTCAGTGTAGGGACCTGCCTATGAGACTTAGCTTGGCGTTTGGTGGCAGGCTTAGGCATTATTTGATCAAAGGATGTAACTAAAAGTCTCCTTTATCTCATAGATTTGCACATCATGTATATATATTTATTTCACATATATTGTTAACCCATTAGGCAGAAGCGCAGGGATTCACTTTCCAGTTCAGGTTTTCTGAAATGTAATAATAACTTTGTAACCTTCCTTTCCTGGCTGCCTGAGGAGGTTACATCAGTGCAGTGGTGTAGCAGGCATCCTTATTCATTTGCCTTGTTTCAGGAGCCGTCAGTGGTCTGCTGGGCAGTGTAAAAGATGGGCGCCAGGAGTTTTTGTAGTGCAACCTCAATTATTATTAATGTTCCCACAAGGCATATTGATTGACATAGTTGCATTTATTTTCATATTAGGAACAAGGTAGTCAAGCACACCAAAAGTAACTCAATCAAAAGGTGCTTTAATGACTAAAAACAGTCATAACAGCATCCCAATTTGCTATACCTAGTTGTGTTGTTATATGCACTTATTTTCATCCATGCTGATATTTATACTTATACTGTCCTCCCTGAGTGCCCACTCTTAACACACACATGGGAGGTGCATCTTCTGGTTACTTCAGTACTACTTGGTGAGTCTGACCGCCCCTTCTTATCAACATCCTTGCAGTCCCTTTTACTGTGGTCTCCTGCTGAGATCCTGGCCTGTTCTGTAGAACATTACTATTACTTCCCTGCTCCTGCTTTAAAACTGCCACTTCCTCGGAAAGTACGGAACACTGTGGATGGAGATCTGCTTGTAGAGTTGATCCCAAGACGTCCTTGTGGCACTTTTGCTTGGCCCACTTATGCATGTCTTCATTCCCTTTTCTTGGGACATGCACTTACTGAATATGCCATACTAAGGGCTCGTTACTAATGGGGCACTGTCCCTGACTGAAATACAATAAAAGGGGGCCTGACTTAAACTTAATCTTTGGGGTACATATTCTTTACCTCTAAGCTCAGAAGCTTATCTTCTGCTACCATGCCGGAACTCCCACCTGAATCATCTGACCCTCTCCTATATTCCTCTGATGACATAGCACTGTTGCGTCACCACTTGATGGAGCCCAGCCTCTATTCTCATCAGTTAACTCCTAGTGTGCTTTTAGTAGCTTACACCAGGAGGGGGTGAGGGCGACATTCTCCCCTATCTAAACCCAATGTTATCCCCAACACTTCTTATATACAGCATACAATAATAAATATTTGAACAGTCAGAGGTCGCTGACTTATAAATGTATCCTAACAGGGGCGTAGGGTCAGCCCTGCTAACCATCTCTCTCTTCTCCCCCAGCTACGTGGCGGCAGGCCACCAGAGTGAAGCAGAGGAGCAGTCGGCAGAGAGGAGCAGTCGGCAGAGGAGATAGGAGTTGCACAGAGGCAGAGCAGGACAGTCGGGGAGGAGCATGCCCCAGCGGTCCGACATGGAAGATTTTCTTACTTCTGGTATATATGCTGCTACAGCGAGCTCCTTCCTGGCCGTCATGCTCTTCCTTCGTACAACTCCTAACTCCTCTGCCGGGTACTCCTCTGCTTCACTCTGGCACCTTGGTGACCACGGATTTCCAGGTACATTCATGATAAAAGTGTTGGAGTGTTGGTAACATGCGCTGCCTTTATATATGATATGGAAACTCTAACACAGAAAGGCAGTGCATGTTACCAACACTCCACTTGTAAATCACTGCGTAACGTACTCACTACAAGTGTGAGGAGAGGGCAATGCAGTGCCACAGTGAGACAGGAGATGCACTGACAAAAACAGGAAGGCCAGCACATCATACAAAATGACACAACATATAGTGCAATACCTCAGTGCTTATCTGCTCATGAAAAAGGGTGGCCAAAAGGTTATAAGCCTGCAGCCACTTCACAGCATGCCCAATCTGCACATCCTAACACTACCTGGCACAATTCTCATGTACCTCTCTTTTCTGCTGGAGGGAGACAGAAAGGAGGTGCACTGAGTTTCACGATGTAGGTATAGAAAACTCCCACAGAAAATGAGGGCAGTTAGGGGTGTGCAAAAATAGAAAAAAAAAATCGATTTATTTATAAACATTACGATAGCCCCCAAAAAGTTAAAATCAATTGAAACAAACATTATCAGATGAAAAATGTCCTAATTAATGTAAATAACAGTAAAGTACACAGAATATTACCAGGAGGCCATAGATCGAGAGGGTAGTCACTTGAACGCCATCAGGAAATGTGTGCTAATGTACCTGGGTACAAAATACAATGAAATAGCATTAAAAAGAAAATAAACAGTAACCAAAAAAATGGACTAAAGAAATCAGTGATACTAAATAACCCTGGGTATGGGAGGAATAAGTGCCATAGAGGCTACGTATAAAGAGTAAAAAGGAGACATGGGCAAAAAGTAACAATAGGGCAACAATGGAGTAGCAACTAAATTAATGTGATGTATACTACATTATGATTACATTATAAAGAACTGCTTTAAATATAGTATGCATGTGTGAAAGCGTAAATGTGTGTGCATGCATACAAAAGTGTGCATGTGTGAATGCACGCAAAAGTGCTCATGCGTCAATGCATTTACGTGCTATGGCACACATACAGTATGCGTGTCATTGGGAATTACAGTTAGATTACCTTTACCTTGAGTATAAACCTTGTCAACCGGGTGGCGGTGACCCAATGTTGATGCCAGGGGTGTACTGTGTGTAGCTGCTTGAGTTGATCATGTAGTTGGGATGCAGGTTCATCTCGCTGTCGGAGTTGTTTGGTCCCTGCTGATAATGATATTGGGACAGGGAGCCAGACAGAGACATATAATCAGGTTGAGGCTGGTACTCAGGTTGGGGCAAGTAGCTGGGATGTACAGGTTTGTTTTTTGGGTTTCAGTGTTGGTTGGTCTGTACTGGTAATGATATTGATATTGAGGCAGGCACTCAGGCTGGAGATAAGCGGTTGGTGGCACATTGGAGGAACCGACTTGGGAAGTTCGATTATTCAATCTGTTGGTCCCGATCTTTCTCCTTCGGAAGTTGCCATGATGAAATACCAACCCAAGATGGGTGCAGCGACCAGCAGCCTCCTTTCTTGCCTGGAGGCGGAGGTGTTCTAATAAAGCAATCATTCAAACTTAAGTTGTGTCTTACAGAATTCTTCCACCCTTGCTGGTTTGGTGAATTTTTGAAGCATTCATTCTTGTCAATGATATACTCATAGATCTCAGACAGAGTTGCATATTTATCTGTCCCGACATCAATTGCAGAATATATCATATATGCATAGCTATAAGTTGGTCTTTTGTCACACAGTGATGCCATCATGTGCCATACAGTACCAGAAATGAAGTTAATGTTAAATACATAGTTGTTTTTAATAAAATGTAAAACCAGCATTAGATACAGTATTGATAGTACAAGGTAATTTAAGAAAGAAACATACATACATGTTATCTTTTAGACACCTGCTTTCAGACATTGAGCTGCACTGTTCAGTACGGTAGCATTCAGAGCCCTCATAGGCAAAGACATTCAGTTTGTCATCTGGCGAACACACACTGTACTGCAACCACACAAAACATAATTCTGTCTGACCGCAAAATAAATTCCGATGGAGCAGGTACAGCACGCGGAGATGCACGACTTGCTTCAAGGAATGCTAATGAATAATCCATGGAGGCTTGATAGGACCAAGATGCTTCATATGTATAACAGAATCAGTAGGTCTCACTTTCGTGTTGCCAAAGCATACGAGACCAGCATGATCAGAATCAAATAAAGTCTACTAATGTGTTTGTTTGACAGGACAAAGGCAGGCAGAATTTTGAAGGTTTGACCTGTGCATAAAGAGGTTTAAGCGTTTGATGTTTCCCAAAGCACACTCTTCAGGAGATGTTTGCATAACCTCTTTAGAGTTCAATTAAGGTGCAATACAAAATTCACTTAAAACATTTTAATGCTGCACCTTCATGAAAAAAAAGTACTTGATTGCTTATACAGTACATATCTTTAATACAAAAACTACAATGGCCAATTCTTTATCACAACCGTTTTTTTTTAGATTTATAGGCATATCAAATAATAATTTGTTCCAGGCTGTACAGATATAACCCACCAGCTTCACCAGAGCCACAGAAAAAAATCTTTATTTACCAACAGCTCGGGGGAGGTTAGAAAGTCTACACCTGTTCTCCACATTCAATTACTGCAATAGTATCCCACAAGTACTGTAATCTGCTGATATCAGGTGGGCAAATTGTTAGCCCACATTTATGTACAACATGAATGTGGCTTTTTTGTATTTTTTAATATTTGCTAATTCGTTGGTGTCCAAAAAAAGTCAGAATAGATTTATTTATTTATCCACAAATGATTAAACATTAAATATACCTGTGTGAAAAAGTATGTGAACCTTTTGATTCAGTACCACTTGAGCAGTAATAACTTCAACTACTGTACTGTATGCGTTTCCTCTCACATCAGTTTTGAGGAATTTTGGCCCATTCCTCCTTACAGAAGTGCTGTGATTGGTTGTGGCCCTGTCTACCATGATTTCCTATGGCAGTGGGAATCTATGTAAGAGGAACTCGATGAGAGTTTCAGTTTTCAGTCTGATTCTAGCGTGGAAGTGGACTAAGCGGTGTGCTCCGAGGCTGTGCCAGAGATTCCTGAAAGTGAGCATGTGAGCCTAACTGAGCAGGAGATTTTAACATGCTTCTGTGTTGTTGTACTGTGAGTTGGCGGGGAAGCAGAGAGAAGGACTGTTGAGCGGGGAATTTGAAAGTGCTCAGAAAGTCTTGCACCACAGAGGTCTGGACGGTCCCTACCCCCACAGGAGTGGAAGAAAACACTGGATAATCTTTGGAAGTGGCACTTGGCCCCTAAATAACTAGGATTCTCCCCCCATTTTCCTGTTTTGGTGAAAAAAGAAAACCTGTCGCCAAATGTTCAAATGGAATGTCCTGTGATCTTCAAAGAATCTGCACGAGTGCTTAACAGGCCATGAAACGAGAAAAGAAAAAACAAACTTACGACAAGCAGCGTGATAACAAGCGGTGGTATAACAGTGTCTTCTCGGCACAGGGGAATGTCCTGGCAGAGTGTGCACTCTGCTCCGCCGGTACTCTCGCCCGAAATCCCTTCCGTGGTGCACAAGGAACATGCCAGTGATGGAGGCAGTCTCTCTGGGGTTCACAGTCCAACAGCATGTGTGGCTGGTTCCCCTTCCTCCTCCTTTCTCACAGCCAGTCAAAGCGCGCCTGCGCGCGAGTGTGCCCGTACTCTTCAATTTCCCACCTACAAGACTTCTCCCGTGTTGCACACGCTCTTTGGAACTTCCCGACTTCCTACCATGTTTTTTGGTGAGTGTAAGCTCTCATTGTGATTTGAGATGTTCTTGTGGACTTCGGACAGAATGAATACTCTTTATTGAACTGCTTTGCCCTGTCTGGTGCCATGATCCCGGTGTTAAGTTCTGGTTTCCTGTGGCAGTGCTATATTTCCCTTCTCTGGATCCAGATCCAATTTGAATGGTCCGAGGTAACGTCAGGGTGACGGAGATGTCCAGAGGCTGATTACAAACCTTTCCATACATACCGTTAGCAAGAAAAAATACATTGAACTATTTTCTTCTCTCTGGATGAGATAAATTTACCTGAGTGGCAGGGAAAGCTAGAAATGCTCACATTAAATTATGTACATTATTTATTGTCATTTGTTTATTGTCCCAATCTTTTATCACATTTCTCACATGAAAATACTTGAAGTAGCGCAATTAAATGTTTCTTCACCAGGATATACATTTTACCTGACCGACTTGGGATCATAAGTGGCCCCTTATATCCACTACTACCAGCTGGAAGGGTGCTCCAATGTGAGGATTTGCTCTGAAGCTAATATGGCCGAAGGATCAGAATGCTCTTGTCCCAAATAAGATGGCCACCACAACCAGTCTATGTCTGACTCCGATTGTCTAGACCTGCTACTGCGCTTTAAATGGCAGTCAGTTACTCCCAGCCAGTGCCTGTGTAAAGTATTATTATACTGGGTGTGCTTCCTTGTTCTGTGTTTTCCCCTATCCTTGCTATTGATCCTATTTTTACCTCTTCCTGTCTCGATCTTGGAACAGTGACTTGACCATCCCTGCCTTATAATCTGCCTGTCTCGACCCCGGAACCAAACCTGACCATACTTGCCTGCCTGTCTCCCCCCAGAACCGGACATTACTACCCGTGCATTTCTAGGTCTCTGATCCCAGGCCAAGGTCATTGTATCACTCCCTACCTCTGCAGGTTCATTTCCTAATTGGCAGACAGCAATGTTACATCTGATCACTGGTAGCGGTCTCAGGGGGGCCTTCGCCTGATCGCTGTGTCTGCCAACTCTCTAGCAGGTATCACTGGCACAGCAGAGCTTTTCACCGACCGGTGCAACCTCCAGCCAGTGAAATTTCTGGGTCAGATGGGCTTTCGTGTGGGTGGCCCCTGGATGGCCAGCTAGTGGGATATCATGGGCCAAATGTGAAAGCTGAACCCGGTATGCCTTGGTTATGACAAACTGTCTTGTCCCTGTCCATGGTCGGTCTGGAGCCTCATGAGTTTTTTCCCTGTACAAGACCCACTACGCCAAAGGTTTTTTCACTATATTTATTAGGGCACTTCTGTTTTTTAACCAGTTTTAACTGCACTGAAGCATATACATATGTAACCCTCTCTGCCCAGCTTCTAGGGTGTTTACATCAGTGTTTCTATTATTGGCTACTCAGAAGGCATTACCTTATTCAGGGTGCTGGATTCGTGCAGCTGGACTATGAGGAAGCAAAGATGGAAATGATGGGTGCCCGGAACTTTTGTAGTACAAAAAACACTTTTTATTTGTGCCTCCTGTTACTAGGGCTCTTCTCATTCATACACAGTACACAGTAGCATAGATGTTGTCCGTTTCATTCAGCTTGTCTGTACTCTTAAAGGTAAGAACAGACAAACAACAAAAAGACCATACAACGAATAAACAGATAAAATGGCTGAACAAACAGTAAAGCTTATTTATTAAAAATATTTTAAAAGAACATATCGTTTAATAAATTAGCTTTCTGTTTGTTCAGCTGTTTTATTTGTTTATTTGTTATATTGTATTTTTGTTGTTTGTCTGTTTTAGGTTTGTGTTGTACTGTATGCTTTGTTTGTTGCTTGTTGTTTATTGTATACAGTATACACTCTGATATTCTTTTGTGTTTAATCCCGCATATCACGAGACGTCCCTCTACAGATCCATTAAAGTTGTTCAAGTGTGCAGGATTGGACTTTCAAACAAAGTTTCCAATATCATCCATTCGATCATTTGGACGTTGATTGAACATTTTCTAAAAGCGCCAGTTCGTATTTGTTGTTTGTAATGTATAATGTCTACTACGCTCTGTCACTATGGGCCCCTTCTTGAGCCTAGAAAACTTACTATAGATAGGGAATCTACAGGATCCTTGCAATATTACTAAGCTACAGTACTACCCCAAAAAAGAATACTACCTCAAGAAAATAAATGCTAACCACACATTCCTTAATACATACAGTATGCCTGCGTGCATTTGCAACATGCAAATGGAACTCTTCCCTAATATCTTCCCACTTGCACCATCAATCACTCTTCGCAGACCAACGCAGACATACTGAAAATGGCGCAAATAACATTAATACATAAACGCAGCCTGTTGCAGGTATTTTACAGCGTGAGTTACGATAAAATACAGACATCTTGGCTTTGATACATAGAGCCCGTTAACTGAAAGCTATCCATGCTTGTACCAGAAAATGTAACACTCAGTTATTTCTGTGACATATATTCAGTAATCAAAGGGCCTGCAAAGCATTGTGTTGTTCATTCAAAATTAAGTGACAGACAACACCTATTTGGATTGAATTTTCCTCAATCACATCTTTCACTGCATGAGAAACCTGCATTGAATCACAAAACAATGCTCAGCAGGTGTGTCTGTTTGTGAGCACTTGCTATTATGTTTTTTATACTAGTTCTATTATAGTTAATTGTCTTCCTTCCCCATTGAAATGTGAAAATGAATTAGAAACAATTATTATAACAATAACATTGAAATTGGTGAATACAAAGGTAACACCTCTAAAAAAAAGCTCTCAAAGCTTGATCTGAACAAATTCCATTGTTAACCTTAATTACAAAAATACTGTTCCCAAAGCCTGGACATGTTCCTTTGTCTGAACTAGAAAAATAGGAATGAAATTGAACAATTCCTACAGTATGGTGCAGAAAGACAAAAATAGAAATTTCACCCAGTAATAACCTTAATTAAATGGAATCTGAGCAGTAGCATATACAATATACTGTGTGTGTGCTGTGGAAAATTGATTTAATAGTTTTTTGTGTGTGCGTGCGTGCTGGTGTGTGTGCATGCGTGCGTGCGTGCTTGTGTGTGTGTGTAATCTCTGACTACTAAATTCTCTCCCCTAGTATTGTAAATCCTGGTAAGAACAGGCAGTGCTACGGTTAATTCCCTCTCACATGGCCTAGCATGTGAGCCTCATCCTCTGTAAGTTAGTTTGTTTCAGTTTTCAGCCTGAAAACCGTTGGCGTCGCATCCCTCCTGTGCCACATAATTGTAGCAACTTACAGGCTCATGTCTGGGCTTGTAAATTGCTGGAATCACATGACAGGAGGAGGGTCTAGCTGCAGTTTTGGTTCTGTCCAATCAATTGTGCAGAGTGGCATGGTCCCTCCACTTGTATAAAAGATGTGGGTGTCCATCAAATTGGGGGAAAGAGTGTTCTGTTCTACCTTGTGTCTAGTTCTTTGTTCCTGCCTTGCCCTATGGGGGTAAGGAAATTCCAGACTAGCCTGGGGGCCTCAAGCCTCTGGGAGGCCTTGTCCTGCCCAGGGAAGGGATGGTACCTCTGGGTTGAAATACCTGCATAGATGGACTTGTTATGTATGCTGCTTCAATAAACCTGTTGCATTGTTACTGGTACCCCAGACTCCTTTTCTGCAACTATGGATGTTTCTGCGGGGATGAACCCCTGTCCATGGCAGGAGCCCTGCATGTGGAGGCGCTGCACCATCCTAAAAGAGATGCTGTTGTGAAAAGCGTGAATAAAGAAACACATCTGAGGATTATTGCAGAATAACAAATGAGTTTATTTCGCATACATATGCACACATAGAAAGAAGTTTCAAAATAAAACTTCCCCAACGACATATTGGCCCACAAGCCATATTTATACCAAAATACTAAGCCCACGCCCCCTATATGAGGTGGCGTGTGCGTCATTACATAAGCGTACAAGATAAACAAAATATGAATAAGGGAACATTGAGTTAATAACATAACTGTAAGATTCATACTATTATTCAAGCCAGTGACCTTTTCTCTATATACGTGATTTCTGGGAAAGGGTGTATTTGACCATGAGAACTTCCCCCTGAATGCGAGATGTGCCTGTTATCTATATTTTATTTTCATAACAGTTCTCCCATCTCCAAGGTCTTGTGGTTAGCTGAAAAGCTTATTATCACTTAAAACTGAGAAGCAAAAAAAAAAGGAGGCCCTTTCAAACTTCCATTCTCATTGCACTTTCATGCAGACAATAAACAAAATGGATGACAATATCAGGCACCTAAGATGGATGCTGACTTAAAATGGTTGCTCAGATCCCAGTGCTGTTTACGTCAGACCCTCCCCCATAATGTACTTTTTTCTCAACTTTGTCAGTTCCCTCCTTTTTTATTCTGAAAACATTGCTTTTGAGAATTAAGGTAATGATGTTAGTCCAGGGACACATATTGTATTTTGGGGTGCTCCATCATCAGATAATGCTCATTGGTATAACTCAGAGGAAAAGGGCGCTTGCCCTTCTCTGTCACAGTCTTGTATGGCGCTGTGGCCCAAATGTCTTTTGGAGTTGAATAACTGTGATCGGCATCTTCTTTCTTCAAGGGACTGCTGTTTCTGGCATCTGCAAATAGTGGCATCAGATTGAAAGAGGGGGTAGCACATTTGTGGATCATACCTCTGCAACATGTGACACACACATACATGACAACAAGTAACACCACCACACACACAGCAAAGCATTCATAAGTTTTTGCTCCCAGTGATCTAAGCCATACACCTAACCCCAATGGGTGATATTCTGAGTCACTTCCCTTTCTAAGCCTCGTTTGAATCTCTTCTATTTCATCTAGTTCATGCTGCACATTGCCACTCTGATCTTGAATGAAAACACAACATTGTTCTTTAATTAGGACACATACCCCTCCTTTTGAAGCTAAAACATAGTCTAAAGCAATTCTGCGTTGTAAGGCCTTAAGCCTAATCTGAACCTGTTCTTGGTTTAATTATGAAATTAAAAACTGCAAAATTAAGGCCACATCCTTCCTGTAAATTGTTATCTGACTGAAAATACATTTTTACACAGGTTCCATTGGTTGGTGGAGACACTTGACCCATAAATTGATTGCTGTTCCGAGTGTGTAATACACCCTTTAAAGAGGCTGGCTTAAAAAATGGGAAAATACAGAAATTATACACATAATGCTAAAACAGAAAAAAGAAGGGAACAGCGCAAAGAAAAACCTCATAGTGTAATAAATTCAAAAAATCAATTTATAATTAAAGGGTGAGTATTGCACGTACATCAAATACAAAATCACACAGCATGACATGTTTGGGACATGTTACCCATCTGTAGACAGCCGATCACTCTCGCAATGCAGAACTTGCAGGTCTTTTCCTCTCACAGCAGTGGTAGAGGTTCGCGTGGTTCAGCTTGGCTGCAGATCACTCAGCTGTTGCAGAGGCACGCCTGGATCACTCAGCTGTTGCAGAGGCACGCCTGGATCAGCTTACTGGTGGGGATCCCTCCTAGTACCTGGCAATGTCACTGCAGACTTGGCGGAGCTCCTTCTCTTCCTGACACGTGCACGTGCACAGTGGCGTCTGACGTCATCAGCTGGTGTCCGGTAGTGTCTCAGTGTCTTTGTTCCTTCTCGTTAGATGGCGCCAAAACTGGCGAAAAGGCACAGAAGGAAAACAGGTCCCCAGCAGATAGTGTGATAGAAAATACCCCAATGGGTATACAGAGCATAAGTAGGGAATGCGCCCACTCCTACGCGTTTCGTTATTGGAAAACTTCTTCAGGGAATAATACCCATTGGGGTATTTTCTATCACACTATCTGCTGGGGACCTGTTTTCCTTCTGTGCCTTTTCGCCGGTTTTGGCGCCATCTAACGAGAAGGAACAAAGACACTGAGACACTACCGGACGCCAGCTGATGACGTCAGACGCCACTGTGCACGTGCACTTGTCAGGAAGCGAAGGAGCTACGCCAAGTCTGCAGTGACATTGCCAGGTACTAGGAGGGATCCCCACCAGTAAGCTGATCCAGGCGTGCCTCTGCAACAGCTGAGTGATCCAGGCGTGCCTCCGCAACAGCTGAGTGATCTGCAGCCAAGCTGAACCACGCGAACCTCTACCACTGCTGTGAGAGGAAAAGACCTGCAAGTTCTGCATTGCGAGAGTGATCGGCTGTCTACAGATGGGTAACATGTCCCAAACATGTCATGCTGTGTGATTTTGTATTTGATGTACGTGCAATACTCACCCTTTAATTATAAATTGATTTTTTGAATTTATTACACTATGAGGTTTTTCTTTGCGCTGTTCCCTTCTTTTTTCTGTATTAGCTTGGAGTGCTGAGCCCTCTATTTCGAACAGCTGCATCAAACCTCATCTTTACAAGGTGGTATTCACTTTATTATGTTTTGAGTCACTTCACTTTTATTTATTATTTCCATATATGAGCGCAGTTTTTGTTTTTTCACATAATGCTAAAAACCTTATTTTATGCAAGTGATCTTTCTTTGAGTAAAGGAAATTGCATCTATTTCTATCGTCATATATTTTCAGAATCATCACAACATTCTATTACTGAGAATTGAAGGGGGTTGGTATCTGTGGAAGCGAATGCATGATCATCACCCCTGCACGCATTATATACATCATTCACTCAGAATATCAGAACAGACAATGTCTGCGATGGTCAAAATGGCTAACTTATGATCCTTTCCTTGTGGCGTGCAACACACTTCTGGATCAAAGTTTTGCTGCACATGACACATACATAGAGAGTGATGAGTACTGCCAAAACACATACAAGAGCATTCACAAGCCACGCTTCCAGGAAACCAATCCACCCATCAAGGCCCAATTGTACATACATCTTAAAATTTCTAACTTAAACACACTCTAAAATAAAAATATTGAGTCTTTCAAAGAAGAAAAGTGAAAATGAATGCTCTGATTAAGACCAGGCCTCAGCCTGCTGTCTTATGTTCCTCGGGGGTTAACGGTTAGGGTGTTTCTATACCCTTGAAAATGTTAACTTGAAGAGGCTGTGCTTTGGGTGACTTGGCTGGAGCTTTATGTGCGCCACGTGGATCCAGTAAGAGACCTCTGCCACTTTAATTGCTGTATTGGTGGTTAGTATGGGCCTTTTCATCTGGGATGAAGAGCATGCTTGCGTAGGAAATATTTGATTATTAACCCCGTCTCGAGTAGGTGCACTTTCAGCTTTGACCTATGCCTAGAGAGACTCAAAAAATATATTAGTTGCATACAATACTTACTAATTGTTTTATTACCAATAACATGGTCCTTAATTTGTTCCTTTGGACTGCTGATAGTCATGAGTCATCCCATAAGTGTCTCATAGGAGATAATTTAAACCTAGGAATAAATTCTTGTATCAATGTGTTTACTCCTGTCTTAGCATCCGCATATAGACAGAGGTATCCCCTATTAATGTTCCTCAAATTAAAACTAAGTAGCCAATGTGAACCTGACTTTGCTACAATCTAAGTTCCTAACACTTGGTGCCCCAGCCATTGCCAAACTAATTGCTTCCATAGTTAATTATATCCTGCCTGCAGGCCATATCCCTAAAACCTGGAAAACTGCCAGAGTTCAGAGTTCAGATCTTCAAAAATGGGGACAAAAAACACTGTCTCAAACTACAGGCCAATCTCTCTTCTCCCAAAACTATCCACAGTCATGGAAAAATGTGTTCACTCCCAATTAAGCAATTATTTTACCAATACAAATTTCCCTAGCCAATCCCAATCTGACTTTTACCCAAACACTCAACTGTAACTATTCTGCGAAGAGTTTGAAATGCCTTGTATATACTGTATACCCTGTTCACTTATGTAACTGCTTTTGCAACTATGTATCCCCTGTATTTAACCCTATGCACAAGACATACCCAAAAAACCGAGAGGCGACTCCCAATTCACCACTTCCTGGCAAGCCATTCTAGATAACACAGCAATTTTGACAATAACTTCTGCTGATGGACACCTTTGGAAAAAATATATGGTTAAAAGTTATAAAATACATCACATATTCAGTTAATAGACAAATGATTTTGTATAGGACTTCACACTAATTTCTTGTAATATAATCTCTTTGCACAGTGCCGAGCACATGGTCAGCTTTATATTTTTAAAGACACTCCGCATTTGACTAAAAAAAAAAATAATTTTCAAAGCTTGTTCCTGGGCAAAAAAACAACTTGTTTCTAGGCGTTTCGCCAAATGACCCTGAACAGATAAGATAACGGCACAACGGCTTCTTCATAAACTAAATAATAATTATTGGATTGAAACTTTTGCTTAAAGTTAGATAAATGGAGCTCTATCCAGAGCCCTAAAAACTACATTTTTTATGGCCCCTCAAAAATTAAATAACCGGGACTTTTATATAGATGAGGTTAGACCCCTTCTTAACACACAAATAGATTCCCACAAGCTCATGCTATGTCCCTCCACTCGTTCTATTTAATGCCTTCTGTTGGAACTTTCATACTTTCACAGACTTCCTTCACTACAAATGTATGCTATCCTGTTTCAACTCTGCCCTTTCTCAAGGCAAACAAACCTACTTCTCTCCATTAATCAACACCCACAAGTCTAACCCACACTGATTCTTCCTTCATCTCACCTCAGGATTTTTCTGACTATTTTAAGGAAAAGGTAGAACCCATACATCAGAACATTCCCTCTTTTTCCTTCTTCCATCCTGCACCGCTTCCTAACTCTCGTCCTGCTTTCCTTCACTCTTTTTTCACTGTCTTAGAGGAGAATGTGTCACCATCACTGTTGATCTCCTTGTCACGGTAGGCCAGGCCAAATACACCTTTACAGTGGCGGCCGCCTTTATTCTCCTGCGGCCTTTTCCCCGCGATTTTAAAAATCGTGGGCAAATCGCGGGATGATGCGGGACGTTTTCGGCGCCTGTCTGCATTGCTATTGTTTAGCGCTAAGCGCTTTCATTGTCTAGCGCTATTAGCGCTATCAGCTGATTTTGAGCCGTGCGGAGAATACCGTGAGCGTCGGATAACATGCCCGCATTTTTCGGGGTAAGTCGGCGGATAGGAGGGGCCGCGACAGTATATTTAAGGGATCAGTCACAAGGCAAAACATGCAGTAAAATAAATTGCGGTTTATTCGGATAAGACCTCGGAAACACACAGAAATACAAGAAACAGAGAATATACACACTTACTGGGGTCTGGGGAAGGAGATCTACCCTTTCCTAGTTGCAAGGCGCCTGCTTCCACAAAGGCTTACCTTGATAGGACCCTGGTTCTGGGCTCCTGGACCGAAATCCAGCCTGCTGGCTAGGCCTCCCCATGCTTCCCTATGTGAATAGCTCTTTCACAGAAGCACCTTTGAGAGGCCCAGCAGCAGCTGCTTGTCTTCCAATCTCCAACAGAAAAAAGAGAGAGAGGTGCTTTTACTGCACGCTCTTATATAGGCTGGATTCCTATCTAAATCATTGAGTGTAATAGCCAATTACAGCAGGGATTGAAATTACGCATTCACTGATAGGAGGGATAAATTCAAAACTTGCCAATGGAAAACATGCTTAGGAGTTTTGACATACAGGGCCGTTTTTCCCTGGCTCGCGATGTCAACGTAACACAAAGCCTTCCAAATCTGAATTTCCTGTTCACCAAATGGTTTTCCCCCCTCTGCCATTCCTCTCCTCTCTGAACTATGGATTCTATGCAAACTAGCTAGTATTTTGACCATATGCCTGTGCTTTCTGTATAGAACCTTATAGTAAACATTAAAACACAATATAAAGTACACTTCCTTACAGATATACCTTGGGGGACCTTATACTTATAAGGGAAATAAATTGGGGAGATTTGGGCTTGGAATCCCTATCTGAGCTGGGGCATTGAAATGCTAATTCACATGTAATTCATGTGCTAATTCACACTGCCTTTTGTCACCAACCTGGGTTTAAATCACAGGACAAACACAATGTATTGCAGTTTTAAAACACAGTAAGGTACAATATTAGACCCAAGAGTTGACACTTTTAGCCCTTACCATATGGTTTCAGTGGGCAGCCAGCCGGGCTCCACCTTTATTAATGAAGACCGGCAATGCCTACCGCCACACTCCTCTTCTCTCTCTACTCTGATACCTTTCCATTCTTCTTCAAACATGCAACAGTTATAGCATGACTCAAAAACAGCAAGCATGACCCAACTGTCTTTCTAACTACTGACCTGTCTCCCTCCTGCCTTTTGCCTCTAAAACCCTTTGACCGTCTTGTATTCTCTTGCTTGCTCAATTTTCTCAACAACCATTCTCTCCTTAACCCTCTACAATCTGACTTCTGCACTGCTCCCTCCACCGAGACAATTCTCACTAAATTAACTGATGACCTATATACTGCCAAAGACAGAGGTCATTACACTCTGCTCATATTACTCAACCGCCCTGAAGCATTTGCCACCATGGACCACATTCTTCTCTTTTCTCTGTACACACTCTCTCTAGGTGACCTAATAACATCTCTTGGGTTTAAATATCACCTCTATGCTGATGACACACACATTTACTTTTCAACCCCTGACCTTACACCTGCTGTACAAACCAAAGTTTCTGAATGTCTTTCTGTTATCTCATCCGGGAAGGCCCTCCTTCGCCTTAAACTTAACATGGCAAAAACAGAGTTCCTCATACTTCCTCCCAAACCTGGCCCTACTACCTCCTTCCACATTACTCTTGGAAGTACCATCTTTCAGCCAGTAGCCCAAGCATGCTGCTTAGGGATCAAACTCAACTCCTCTCTCATATTCTCTTCTCACATTCAAAACATTTCTAACACCTGTTGCTTTTTTCCTCCACAATATCACAAAGATACACCTGTTCCTCTGTTGCTCAACTGTTAAAACTCTGATTCAGGCCCTCATTCTCTCCCATTTTGATTACTGTAATCCCTTGCTATCCAGCCTTCCTGCCTCTCACCTGTCTTCACTACAATCTATCCTAAACGCTGCTGCCAGAATCACTGTACTCTTTAAACTCTGATTCTGCGTCTCCCCTCCTGAAATCCCTCTCCTGGCTTCTGATCAAATCCTACTGTCTCTGTACACTATCCCAAAAATAATAAACAATATTAATAACTAAATACACCCCCCTCACACATACTATACAGTATTGGGCAAAATTACTATTATCCACATATGAATAATAATGCATTTGTCCATTGTAAATACATATAACTTTCAATTAATACAGTTAAAACATATTACACTTACCTTTAACAGGCACCCACGATGAAGGCTGTCTTCATCCTCATCTTCATCCTGCCCATGCCCCCTCCGATGCTGCAAGACATACACAAGAATAAAAACATCCAATGTAATGTCCCCTAACCCCTTAATCACCATAGCGGTTATTAACCGCTACAGTCATTAAGGGGTTAACCCACCCTCACCCACCACTCGGGAGGCCTACATACCCTCCCCCACTAACCCCCCACCCCGTGAGGCCTAACCACCGTCACCCACTACCCACAAAGATGGCCTACCCACATACCCTTGGGGCCAATACCCCCTCCCCCAACCCCCAGTACCCACAATAAAAACAATACAGAGCCCCACAATAAACATCATTCTATTTATTAAATACATAACCCACCCCCTGTGCCCCCCCATAAATACATGATTTATCCTTTTACATACAGGGTTCATACCCCAGCCCCACGCGAGTCCCCGGCGGGCCTGACGGGTCACCTGACAGACCTACAGGGTACCAGCAACTTGTTTCATACAGGTTCTGGAGGCCTGTTGGTTGGTCCCGCCAAGTTCCACGGCCCCCAGGTGGTCTCCGTTGGTCACCGTGGGCCACTATTGGGTCCCCACGGTAGGCCCACGGATGTCTGGGAGCCCCGGGTCAGACCCACAGGTGTCTGAGGGGCCTCGGGTGGTTCCCACGGGGGTCTGGAAACCCACGGGTGCTCACTACGGGTCCGCGGTGCCCACACAGATGTGAGGCCACCGGTTCTTCCCCGCAGGTGTCACCCGTGGACCACGCAGCCTGATACCCGTGAGATACCTGAGGATACCTCAGGTGGTCTCCAGAGGTCTCACGCAGAACCAAGGAACCAACCCTGAATGTAAAATAAATAAACCGGACCTATACATTCTATACATCACTCCCCCCCCCCCCCCCAACACATACAGTACAATAATGTGCAAAATAACTATTATCCAGATATGGATAATAGATTATTTGCCCATTATGAAACACATAAAACATGCATCAATCAAAACATGAATTTTTAATCTTAAAATCACCACATTGCATGTTACAATAAATCCAGCATCGATTGTAAATATAACCCAACAAACCAGCAGCTACACAAATGTGTATGAAATGTCACACAATTGCATGAGTGTGTACATGATGCAATTAATCTGTGCATCATGTAACACTAATATAGCAAGGAGTAGAAGGTCAAGGGGTGCTCCACTACAAAAGACTAATCCATAAATCATAAATCTTCAAGGACCCCAATATGGCAGAGTGGGTTTAGTAAGTAGAATGGCCTGTGAGTCACTCATAACCACATGTAAATATATATTACCTCATGTAGGCCTCCCGAGTGGTGGGTGAGGGTGGGTTAACCCCTTAATGACTGTAGCGGTTAATAACTGCTATGGTGATTAAGGGGTTAGGGGACATTACATTGGATGTTTTTATTCTTGTGTATGTCTTGCAGCATCGGAGGGGGCATGGGCAGGATGAAGATGAGGATGAAGACGGCCTTCATCGTGGGTGCCTGTAAAAGGTAAGTGTCATATATATTGACTGTATTTATTGTAATTTATATGTTTTTAAATATGCAAATGCATTAATATCCATATGTGGATAATAGTAATTTTGCCCATTACAGTACTGTATGTGTTAGGGGGTGAGGTGGATGTGTGTTGTTTATTTGGGGCAATTGTCCCCAATAAACATGGTAATGTTCCTTAACCCCTTCATTGCCTTAGCGGCTATCCGATAAGGTAATGAAGCTGCATTAATGTAAATTTTAATAATAGTGTGCGGGAGCAGGGGTCCCCAGAGCTGAACCGCATTGATTTCTACCTCAGAGACCCCCTCCTTCCCGAGTTACAGGCCCCGGTTTGGGGCATCGGTGCCAGTGTGGACGCCATCTTTATAGAGCCCACGTCACGTCTTGGATGCTATAAAGATGGCGGCGGCACTGGCACCCGATGCCCCATACTGGGGCCTGTAACTCGGGAAGCAGGGGGTCTCTGAGGCAGAAATCAATGTGGTTCAGCTCAGGGGACCCCCTGCTCCCGCACATTATTATTAAAAATACATTAAAGCAGCTTCATTACCATAGAGGATAGCCGCTACGGTAATGAATTATTATTTATTGTTATGTGTATTTTAATACTAGTGTAGATGTGCAGGGTGTCTCCTGAGCTGAACCGCATTGGTTTCAGCCTCAGGGACCCCCTACTTCAGGGGATACAGCCCCCTTTATGGGGTGCCGGTATCCCCTGCAGAATTTAAATGTCCCGGTTACGTGACGCGGGAGCTTTAAAATGCAGGGGATACCGGCACCCCATAACGGGGCCTGTATCTCCTGAAGTAGGGGGTCCTCGGACCTGAAACCAATGCGGTTCAGGTCCTGAGACCCCCTGCTCATGTACACTATTATTAAAATGTTTTTATTTAGTGTACGATCGCCTGTAACAGCCTTGCATGAGAGATACAGAATCTCCATGCAAATGTTACATGCAGGTTTTTTTTCTATTAGCTATTGTACGGGAACTTTAAGTGCGATAGCAGAGGGAAAATACATTGCACGCACGATAAGCCAGTTTTGGGCATGTCCGATAGAAAATGGGCTCAGGGCCTTAGTGAATCGCGCCGCCGGCTTCATTTTTTATCGGACATGCTAATTTTTTTCAGGCCAGCGCGAAAGCTCGGAGCTTAGTGCATAGCCCCCACAGAGAGATAGAGAGAACACACACACAGAGAGAATGAGAGATAGAGAGAGTGCGACAGAGAGAGTGCGACAGGGAAAGGGTGAGGGCGACAGGGAAAGGGTGAGGGGGAAAGGGTGAGGCCGACAGGGAAAGGGCAACAGGGAAAGGGTGAGGGCGACAGGGAGAGGGCGACAGGGAGAGGGGGAGAGGGCGAGGGCGACAGGGAGAGGGGGAGGGCGACAGGGAGAGGGCGACAGGGAGAGGGTGACACAGGGAGAGGGTGAGGGCAACAGGCAAAGGGTGAGGGTGACACAGGGAGAGGGTGACACAGGGAGAGGGTGACACAGGGAGATGGTGACACAGGGAGAGGGTGAGAGGGTGACACACTCACAGACACAAACTCACAGATACACACACACAAACACTCACATACACACACACACACACACACAAACACTCACTCACACAAACACTCACAGACACACACAAACACACACACTCACAGACACTCACAGACACTCACAGACACTCACAGACACTCACACACACACACACTCACAGACACTCACAGACACTCACACACACACACACACACGCTCACAGGCACACACGCTCACAGGCACACACGCTCACAGGCACACACGCTCACAGGTACACATGCTCACAGGCACACACGCTCACAGGCACACACGCTGACAGGCACACTCCCACACTCACAGGCACACTCCCACACTCACAGGCACACTCCCACACTCACAGGCACACACAAACACTCACAGACACTCACAGACACACACAGACACACATACACACACAAACACTCACATGCACACACACAGACACACAGACACACAGACACACACACACAGACACACACATAGACACACACTCACCCACACTCACACAAACACTCACAGACACACACACCCACAGACACACACACAGACACCCACCCACACTCACAGGCACACAAAAACACACACACACCCACACAAACACTCACAAACACACACACACACACAGAGACACCCACACCCCCACTCACACCCACTCACAGACACACAAACACACACACAAACACACACACACACACACACACACACACACACACACACACACACACACACACACACACACACACACACACACAGTCACTCACACCCACACTCACAGACACCCACAGACACACACACACACACACACACACACACACACACACACACACGCGCACACACACACACACACACACACACACACACAGTCACTCACACCCACACTCACAGACACCCACAGACACACACACACACACACACACACACACACACACACACACACACACACACACACACACACACACACACACACACACACACACACACACACACACACACACATACACACACACACACTCACTGGGTGGGTGACTGGGTTGGCATTCATTGGAAGGGAGGGGGCCCACCTGTTCCTCCAGGGCCTGCTTGTCCTCCACATGCTGCTCCACATGCCAGGGGATCGGGCAGGAGTTGCGGAAGGATCGAGGGGCCAGCGGGAGGATCGGGGTACCAGCGGGAGGATCGGGGCGCAGCGGGAGGATCGGGGGCTAGCGGGAGGATCGGGGGGCCAGCGGTAGGATCGGGGGCCAGCGGGGGGGTCGGAGGCCAGTGGGAGGATCGGGGGGCCAGCGGGAGGATCAGGCACCAACGGGAGGACAGCCGGACAGGCGCACGGCCACCAACCTCCCCGATGGGAAACGTGGCAAGCCGCGCGTGCGCCCAGACTGCAGCCAGGATTGGGGTCAGGCAGCCAGACAGGAGGTCGGCATTAGTTGCGGGGATATCGGGGGCCAGCAGGGAACAGCTGCACGGCCACACCAACCTCCCCGATGGGAAACGTGGCCGGGAACTTTGCCAGAACCCCCTCCCCCCCAGCGCGTAAGCGCACCCCTTTCCCTCTACCTCCCGCCAAGGCTGCTTCCCTTCTTCCCCGCTCCTATTACCCTGCCAGCGCGGGTGCCAAAGGATCATGGGACGGAGGGGAAGCGCCTATCTTGTCCTCCAGCCCTTGGCAGCAGCCGCTGGCCCCCCCCCCCCAGCCTACATCCCGCCCTGGGCAGCAAGCGGGGATCGGGTGCAGGGGGGGAGGGGCTGACCCAGAGCTTCCTCGCGTCAGGCCAATCAGGGAGGGGGATTACTTATTTTTTTTTTTTTTTTTTTAAATTGGCGCGAGCAGGGGAATTCATAGAGCCGTAGCAGCGGCCTAAATCCACTCGCCAGCGGCCTAAATCCACTCGCCACGGGCATGTGGTTATCATTAATTGTTGAACACTGTATATATATATATATTATATATAAAAATAAAAAACAATTTAAAAAAATTCCCCAGCACTCACACACACACACACGAATAGAAACTCAAAGCACACAGTTAGAAATAGTTGAATTTCCTAAAGGCCCAGACAGCACTTGGAAGCACGAAACCTTTTAGTCAAAGAAATTCATTTAAATTGTTACAGTCTATAAAAACCTTAAAAATATAAACAGTGGTAATTACAGTACTCTCATTTTTACAACACATAGAAGTGACAGCCATTTGATTTAAAAGTGCATTTTATGTTTGTTGAAACAAAATATAATTCAGTGAAGACCAGTGTACACCAGATAATAATCATTAGAATATACAGGTATATAGAATTCCAACCTCAAATTTTCCTTCTCTCAAAAAATAATGTGTTGCATTTGTATTTTACCTTCCCCCATTAGCCTCTTACTGGAACTGGAATTTTTTTACAGAAAAGCACAATGCCATTTTGGAAGATACGAATTCCTATATTTAACCCACTGCCTGTCTATAAGGCTCTCTGCCTCGTTCCAAGCACCAGTGACTGTTGGGTGCAAGATCTCTCTTTGGCCCAGATCCACAGAGGTCTTTTTTTTTAACTTAACAAGGCCCTAATTTAAGTTAACACCTTGTTAAGCGCTAACTGGAATCTTCAAAGCTAGATAATGCAGCGTTAAGTGCTGTTGTCGCCTAGAAAGAGCATAGAGAAGATACGTTAGAGCTAATGATATGCAAAAGAGGTCTTTCTATTACCAACGCATAGCCACTGAGCTCCGTTAAAATTAATGCAGGGTTTTAATGAGATGTTAGTTAAGTCATAGCTAAAGTTGACATTACCCACATCTAGACCGTGAAAAAGGGCTTTACAGTTCTTGTTAGGTGTATGTCATATCCCTCTCCTTTATTTTTTTACTTTACCTTTTCAGAGTCTGGATGAGAGTTACGCTACCCTTAAGCCAGACATGATTAACGCCATATCATTTGGAGTTAACGTAAGGTAGTGCTAATGAGTTTAACAACGGCTAATTTTTTTGCATATGATTAGTTTTGTCGATACTCGTTAACCTCAGGGAAAATAACGCCTGTAACTGATTTTGATAACGGCGTGTTATTTGTATTGAGTTACCGGACCTCTGTGAATCTGGGCTTTTTTGTTTGTTTCAATAACACAAATCAGTATTACAATACAGTAAAAACCATTGTTTAGTAATATAAGCTTTCTAAACACAGGGAAGAGCAAAAGCAAACAACAATTGCTGTAGAATATACAGTACAGCACATAATGCTTTCATGTTTCCATCTATGTCGAACAAAGGTCACACACAATTAATGACAATCCCAGAAATAAAACCACCATGGATCCATGGACATCCCAGATAACCACACAATTGATAGTTAACTTGGAAAGAGTCTCATTCTTTGGATACAAAGTTGTAGAAAACATTTTTTTTTAATCTACTAAGTCAGGCCCAATTTTTGTTATCAGCTACTTTGGTGGGTTCCCTCCGGCACCGGGTGGGTAGGTCCCAGAGAGACTCTTCACTCCCACTCCACATGTAGCAACTGGGGGAGAGGGGGGGTGTGAGAGAGGAGTGAGTGGAGTGCAAGAGATTGGAAGAAAGTGGGAGAGGGGGGAAGAGGGTGAGAGAGATGGGGGGATAAGGGAGTGTTTGAGGAGGGGAAGGGGAAGTGAGAGTTTGAGAGGGTGGGGGGAAGTCGGGAGGGGGGGAGAGAGGATGGGAGAGGGAGAGAGAAGATAGGGAGGGTAAGCAAGAGAGGGTGGAGATAGAAGGGGATAAGAGTGAGAGATAAAGGAGGGGAGAGAGAAGGGGCCCAGAGTGGGAGAGCTAAAGGAGAGAGAGAGAGCTAAAGGAGAGAGAGAGAGAGCTAAAGGAGAGAGAGAGCTAAAGGAGAGAGAGAGAGAGCTAAAGGAGAGAGAGAGAGAGCTAAAGGAGAGAGAGAGAGAGCTAAAGGAGAGAGCGAGAGAGCGAGAGAGAGAGAGAGAGAGAGAGAGAGAGAGAGAGAGAGAGAGAGAGAGAGAGAGAGAGAGAGAGAGGAAAGAAATGGGAGAGAAATGGGGGCAGTGAGGGAGAAGAGAGAGAGAAAATAGGGACGAGAAAGGGGGAAGAATGAGAGAGAGAGAGAAGGAGAGATAGTGAGAGAGGGGAACGAGTGAAAGGGGCAGGGGTGAGTGAAAGAGAGGGGGAAGACAGAGTGAGGGAGAGAGGGGACAAGGAAAATAGAGTAGGAAAGGGAGGGGGAGGGAAAAGTGAGATAAGTGTGAGGGGGGGGGGGGAATCGCCAACAGACACCTGCCCCTCCACTCAACAACCCAGAGCCCAGGTGAAGACTCTAGTCCTGGGCCCCAGCATGGATATAATTGTGCATGTTTCTGCCTTATCTGTACAATAACAAAAGGGGAAATGAATTGACAAAGAAAGAGATTTTGATACATCCAATTATTGAACAGTATGTGTGTTCTAAAGTAAATTGCTATATACTATTAGATGTCAAGGGAAAATCTCTCTGGTAATGCCAAAGAAGTGGCACAAATTATGTTGCCTGCCCTGATATATAGATGCCCTTCATTGTTGTTACATTTTAATAAACCATACAGTAATATAAACATTGACACCAGGAAAAGACCCTGCAACAGGGACTTACCCCTGTTAAGAAACTTGCCTCTGATCCAGCAGTGTGCCGGTTAATTGCAGGTGTGCAATCAGCCAACCCCACCTGCCTAATCAGAGCTATGTGAAATAGTGTCATGTGAGACACAGGAAGGAGATTCCTGAGATGACATTTGGAGCTGACACAGGAAAGCAGAGAAGCCTGCACACAGACACTGTCTTGATCACAAAGGGGTGCTGAGATCAAGACATCCAGACACTTATATTCCTAGATACAGGGGATCCAGGAACCTACAAGAGACTGACATGAAGGGCCACCTGCTTTAAGGTATCTCTTGAGACTTTGGGAAATAGGATGGTAATGGGATTATCCTTCCAGCCCTGCAGATAGGGCCTGGGGAAGTAAGTTAGCCCTTACACAGGGATAGGCGTTTGTTGTTTTTGTTGTTTCCATATGTTTGCTGTGCTATTTAAGGAAGCAGGCAATAAAGCCTTATTTTAATTTCACCTTAAAACAGTCTCCATTGTGTACCTCTGAACACGTCTCTTACAGACCCCATGGCTAATTATATGTTATAGTTGTATGACGTAGATGTGCTAGTATAAATCAATGACTCAAATTGTGTAGCCGTCTTTTCCCTTACTAAAGAGTCTACCGGTACTGCCTTTACCTGTTGGCTCACAGAAGGCCAGAGCCTCCGCCACTGGGGGCCTGGGGTGATCAGATGTTCACCTCGGTGCAGCACCTCCACCTGAAAGGGATCCTGATGCAGCGGGATAAGTCCCTCCCAGGAACAATACCAGTAATACACATACGTCTGTATATACAGTATAATAAACTTTACTATGAACCATAAACAGTACCCTGTCCACAGCGGTGCACAAAGTGGGGGTCTCCCCCCCCCCCCCAGGGGGAGGGAGAATTTCATGGGGGGGCACGGCGGCTACAGAGGTCCCGCAATCTCCACCAAGGCACTTAAATTAAGCGCCGGGGGTCCGCGTGAGGCCTCTGCAGCTTCTCTTACCTGATCTTCGGTGACACGTCGCCATGGTAACTGGTGTCAAATGACGCCGCGGGGTCACTTGACATCACGCTGCCATGGGAATGGGATGTCACATGACCCCGTGATGTAATTTGACACCGGAGCTGAGGAGGAGAGGGGGCGTGAGGCAGGAGGTAAGGAGGCAGGGGGTGGGCGCAAACTAAAAACTGTGCGCGCCCCTGCTATACCACACAGTATAACAACCCTAACTCTGTACCACCAATGAATGTCTCCAAAGTACATTAGGTGTCCTTTTCCCCAATGTCCGGGCCCACCCAAGAATGTAGGGAGTAGCTCTACCCCGTGAATTGTTGGTGCACTTGGTGAGTTACCTGACGAGTACTCCAGTACTCGGTGCAGCCGACTTAGCAATGGGCTTCGCTGATCCAGCGACGTCACCATCCACGATGGCGTCCGTCTCTGAGTTGGGTGGTCTCCGGTAAGAGGGTCCCACTGTACGTAGAGTCTCTATACGTAGGTGGTCTGATCCCAGACTACAGACCGCAATCACTGTGCGGCATCTTCCTCTGTGTCCCTGACACTACCCAGTAAATGGGGAAGCCTCCCTATCTGAGGAGCAGGTAGGTAGCTTGGTTGCTGTTAGTGAGGAGCAGGTAGGTAGCTGGGTGACAGTTAGAAAAAGATCTGAACTTTACTTTACAATCTATTAATAAAGATAGCTATGGTAGATACCTGATAGTAGTGGGCAGACTAAACTCCTCCCAAATCACAATAGTTAATGTTTATGCCCCTAACAAAGGTCAACCACAGTTTTTTTGGACTCTAATTTAAAAAATTGAGGTGTCCAACAGGGCATACTAATCCTTGGAGGTGATTTTAACGCTCTTTTTGATCCATCTATGGACAAAACATCACCCAGTTCTCCTGCAGTCTTCAGGGGCAATGCATCCAAGAGCCTGAGAGTACTAACCAAATGTCTAGGCCTTGTTGACTCCTGGAGACTGCTTAATCCACTAACAAAAGATTTCTCCTTTTATTCCCATCCCCATGACAGCTACTCTATAATCGATTACATTTTCATAGATTACCAATAAAGTAGAAATTTCACTAAAGCAGATATTATGCCCTCGGCGTGGTCTGATCACTCAACAATCATTTCCTCATTGGAGCATAAGGAGGAAAAATTCAGCCAATGGATGTTAAACAAATATTTATTATTAAATGATGATACAACAGCTGAAGTCTCAGAGGAGTTGATGTGATATTTCAACATTAACTCCACTCTAGACGTTCCCCACTCCATTGTATGGGAAGCTCATAAAACTGTAATCAGAGGGAAATTAATAGTCTTGTCCTCCTGGAAAAGAAAACAGGAAACATTTCAAATTGATACCCTAACTAACAAACTAGAACAATTAGAGACGCTTCATAAAAGCACTCCAACAGAACAAATTTATAGCCAAATTATACAAACAAGAGGTGAATTAAACCAATTCTTAGCCGCTAGAGCAGAAAAGGCCATGCCCTGGACAAAACAAAAATTGAATGACAAAAGTAATAAGGCAGACAAAATGTTGGCAAATAAACTAAAAGCAAAACAATGCCTATCTAGAACACACGGTATTCGCACTGCCTATACCAAATTGTTTTTGCGCCTCGCGGTGTCGCAACGGGCGACACCACAGGCGTTTTTCTGTATAATCGCAGCCTCAGGCCCGGACGTAACAGGCCTAATGGCAAATCTGACACTGGTTGCAGCAGATACAGGTGTAGTAAGCCTGGGCAGGAGAATTATTTTATTTCAATTATTTTCTGAAAGGCACATTGCAAAACCACAAACACATCTACAGTAGCTGCAACTTCACTGAATGAAATAACACTGTGTATTGCTGTCATCCATAGATGGCCAATAGGGAATAGAAACATGGAAGGAATATGTAGTATAATTTCTGAAATCAATATAAAGCAGAAAATGAATCAAATATAAAAATCAATAAGACACAGCTATATATTTTCCTACACAGTGTGAATGAGACTTATTACAATTCTTATTACTGTATATATAATTGTAACTATTTCTTATTTTAGTGCCAACTTAACACGCACGGCTCTTCAAATGATAGCAGGCACATATTTAAAAAAAGGAGGAATATTTATTTTTAAAGGCCTTTACCCACTGTGCCCCTTCTCTGACCCCATTTTATAATTTCTCTTGATTTCTTTTGTTGATTTTTGGGTTTTGCGCTTAGAGATCCTTACTATATTTGTTACATAGACACACTTTTAGCAGTAAATATCAGTATGCCTATTTTAATGTACAGGTATACCAATAATAATGTTTCCTTTGTTCATTTCCATTCTGCTTGTTGCAATCCATAAGGCTGTGTTACACGTGCTATCCATGTCTCTTCACCTAAAAAAAAAAAGAAAGGATTTAAAAAAAAGGAGGTGAGATTGTGTTTTACAAAATTAAAAGCACACATGAATATGTATACAATAGGGAAAGAGATCTTGGAGGTTAGATGGAGGCAGGATGATAATAATGGAATTCCTTGAGTTTTTGAATGAAAGGTGTTTTGTGAGGGAAGCATATTACAGTATGCATGTTTTTAGGCTTGAAATGTCTTAACCAAAATGGCCGTCAGATGACAATTCAAAAGTCTTTTTTTACATTGATGTAGCCAGGTCCCCTGCGGTATTACCTTCTCTCCTGTCATATGCGAGCCGAGTAGCACTAAGGGTTGCGGCCGGTATCGCGTTGTGGTGGTTCCGCCGGTTCGCGGAGCAGGGCGCCGCCATTGTTAGGGGCGTTGCGCATGCGCGAGAAGCAGGAGCACTCCAGGACTACAGGGAGCTCGCGTCTGCGCAGTTAAGGTCCAGAAAGCCCGCGAAGGACTAGCCAATAGGGAAGGAGGATCTCTGTTGGCAGCCGGAGATATATTTCGCGCGCAGGAACTACATAGTCAGTCGGGGACTGGAGCGGCAAGGGGTAAGAGGTAGGGTGCTGGAGTCCGTGACTCCGAGCACTAGGCCAGTACTCCCCTAGGCCCCAGACAGCCCTGAGCCACGCTAGCGGAGTGTGATAGGGACCGGCCCTAGGTTAGGGACCTGCCCCTTATCTATAAGCCAGTAAGGAATCCAGCGGACACTGCGCTGTCCGCCGAGAGGTTTGGGCCTATGCTAGGTCTTACAGGGATCTATAGACTATACGTGCGGAGGCTCCGTGCGGAGTGACTACAGCCGGTGGACATCAACCGGGCTGCCATTAAGTACAGACGACAGAAGAAGCGGTGATATTATCCACGCTGGAATTCACCTCACCATTGGAGGACATCCAGCGATCCCATTGCGGTATAGCAGCACCCGCGGCTGGAGCCCGGGCAGGTAACACCACAACACACGTGCACCAACCAGGCCTACCATTGACATAGTGGCTGCGCAGTCACACACACAAATACATATACGCTGGTCTACGAATTGGGAGTGCAAGACGTTGGGTGGGACTCATTGGACTTGAGGGTGGGATTATTGTGTTGGGACGGTAGCGTCCACCAAGACGCATAAAGTGTGGACACCCGCCGTGGTGTCCGTTATAGCTAACCTTGAGGAAACGCTGAGTTGGGTTACGTTTAGAGAGGGACCCCTGTTACTATCTGTTTGACTTCTATGTTTTAGTGAGCAGTAAAGAAGTATTCGTTCTTATACATTATTGTATGTGTTTATTGATTGTCCTGCGAGGAACCACTCCCCCTCTGGTGGGAGCCATCGCAGGTGGAGGCGCTGCATCATTGTAAGTAATATCCATTGTATATTTGCCCCAGGTTCCCCGTGGCGGAAGCTCAGCCCTCCTGTGAGCTAACAGGTTATGCACCACACTGAGTAACTATATATGTTTTCTGCACCCACACAGTATAATCTGCGATTGGGGGGGGGGGGAAACCCGTTACATTTAATGGCACTACATTTCTCGAGAGATATATATGGCATACACTGGAGGATTTGTTGACACAGACAATATTGGAGAGAAGTAGAGAACGCTCCTTATTATGTCGCACTAGAAGAACCCCCCCCATGCAGATAAGGGTCATTACAGGGTGTGTGTGGTGCATACCAGCTGGTAACAAGAGGGCTGAGTCATCTGCAGCACTCCTCAACCCTCTACACTCACAAACAGCCCCCCTCTACACCCAGAAAACACACTGCAGACACACACGCCAACAAAACAGACTGCTTCCCCCTCTACATACATAAAACACACACCAGCAGCCCCCTCCTCTACACCCACTGCAGCACCCATGAAAACCAATACACTGCTGACACACACACACACAAAACACTCTGCACCCCTCCTCCACCCACAAAACACACACTGCAGACACACACACACACACACACAACACTCTGCACCCCTCCTCCACCCACAAAACACACACTGCAGACACACACACACACAAAACACTCTGCGCCCCTCCTCCACCCTTAAAACACACACTGAAGACACGCACACTGCAGCCCCCTCTACACCCACAAAACACACACTGCAGGCACACACAAACCAACAGACTGCCAGCTCTATTTCCACAAAACACACACTGCAGACACACACACCACTCTGCACCCCTCCTCCACCCACAAAAAACACACTGCAGCCCCCCCTCTGCACCTACAAAACACACTGCAGATACACACAAATCAACACAACAGACTCTGCCACCTCTACATCCACAAAACACAAACCAGCAAAGCCCCCTCTTCACCCACTGCAGCCCCCTGTATACCCACACACTGCAGACACACACCAACAAAACACACTGCACCCCTCCTCCACCCACAAAACACACACTGAAGACACACACACTGTGGCTCCCCCTCTACACCAACAAAACACACACAGCAGACACCCACCAACAAGACTCTGCTACCCCCTCTACACCCACAAAACACACACCAACAGAAGACACACACACTAATAAAACACCCTGCTGACCCCCTTTACACCCACAAAACACACACAGACACACAAACCTTCCCCCTCACTCTCCTGTGCGGAGCTCTCTGCAGGCAGGGTGGGGGATGAGTCAGTGCCTTGCTGGTGCCTTCTGTCCAATCACCTCCCCTGTCTAAGAGCAAATGTCACTCTTTGTGAATGAGAACTCACATTACTATGTAACTATGTAAGAACTGAAAGCTGCTTGGCTGAAAAACTTGGCAAGCTGCCAAAAATTCCGAGCCATTACTGATTGGATAATGGATGATTGGATAATGCCCGGAATTGTAACCAATCAGAGAGCAGTGATTTCAATAATGCCCGGAATTTACCATCGCATTACTGGGAGCAGAAATGTCTGCTACATCTGTTTGCAACACAGGGGTATACAGTATGTAGTATTGCCAACCTAACCCTATGTCATCATGAGATTATAGTCTTCCTGGAATCAAGTTTGAAATACTGAGTGTAACAGTGTTTCCCCCACCCAATCTCATATTGGCCCTATCCTGTGGAAACTGACCCATGTTATATGTGGTGTAGTGTGGTGCACCTGCTGGCTTACAGGACTCCTGAGTCTCCCGCAATGTTATGGGGAATATCATCAGGACTGGCTCTCAAGGTATGGCTGAGTCATACTCACTCTTGGTACAGAGCCTCCATCTTTTCCAGATTCCCCGTGTTATAGGGAGGAGTCTCTGAAAGAGAAACTCTGTGTGCAGCTTCTCCCTGAATGACTCCAGGCTCAGGCAAGAAGGGTTCTTTATAAACGGCATACTTTATTTCAGCAACACATGGCAGACTGCCCATCATGCAGCGGTCTTCTCAGCTGCCCATCATAGGTTGCCAACCCAACGGAAGTCCCTGACCTTGCACTCCCAGTCAAGGGCACTGAAAGCAGGCCAAGCTCTTCCCTTACTCCCTTGTGGAGTAAGGGGAATAGTCTCCCTCCCCTTCCCTAAGGGAGGGCCACAAACTGCCAGAGCCCTGCACAGTTTGGTATGGATGACTATCCTCTTTCAAGGGGGAAGAGGAACTGCTAAATTCAGGAAATGCTATGCAATAAGTTGTTCCAATAGGCACCACCCCTGCGTCAATGTAATTGGACACAGAGCCTGATGACACTATCTTCACTGTCTTACTGCACAGCATAGATGTGTGGGGGGGAAACCCCATGATTACTCCTGGCAAAACTGCCCTTACCAGGGATTATTGCACAGGAGGAGAAAGAACTATAACCCCAAAACTACACAGGGCTACATGAGCATGGGCTGGTATAACTGGATTCCTTCAGGATGTGTGTGTTTTAATTGAATTTGCTTTCAGCTTAATTGTAAAGGAAGAGGGAAGAGAGGTTAGTTAATAGTTCAAAGTTTGATCATCAATGGTCTATAATAATGACAGTGGTCTAAACAAGAAAGCAAAGTCACTTAAAATATACCTTTTTATAGTACATTTTTATTTAAATGGTGGGCGTAGGCGATCTCTGCTCTGTCAATTTAAAAAGAATAAATAGAGCCTATGATTTGACAGCAATTATATCACATACAATGGGTACCAAGATGTGTGAAGACGTACGTTTTACCAAGAACAACTTGAAATTGACATTTAACATTCCATTTCTATTTTTACAAATTGTCACATGCAGGCTTTTTAATAGTGCTATTTTTCCTTTATTTTCATTATTTGATTGATATAAATTTAGTTTGTTTTTCTTGCTGTGCAGTCTAGATGCCCTAACTCAACAGAACCTGCCTAACAAGGACAATGCTTACCTCCGCTGTGACCAGGGAGAGTGCTGCGTGTCAGGGAGACTGCAGGAGCGAAGCACCGGGCTGTGCGCACTCCCGTGAGTGCAGATTATTGCGGGTGCGTCCGGAGGGGTGACCGGGTCCCCGGAGGCTCCCGGTAGCTCCCTTTGCAGGTGGCCACCATCTTGGTAATATCCGTGCATGTGCGAGATGCCTCGCATGCGCAGTGTTAGGCGCGCAAGGCAGCCATTAAGGGAATAGATCCGCTGGGGATTACAACTCCCAGCAGCCCCAGAGGTTACAATCAGGTGACACACAGCAGCCAATAGGGCACAAGGATTCCCCTGTCAGGGAATAGATACATTTTTTGTGCTGTGAGCACCACGACAGTTGGAAGAGGGACTTTGGAGGAGCAGGTAGTTCCAGGTAGCAGTGCTCCCCTGGACTGGGGCAGATCTTCCCCCTTAGGCCACAGCAAGGGCCTGACTCACTGTACTGTAGCTTGTGGCTGCTATAGGGAAAGCCCATAGTCAGGGACCTTTCCCAATAGCTGCATATAGTCAGGTACAGCACCAGTGAGACGCCACGCAGTGACTGCGGCCTGTGGTCTGGGACCAGACCAGTTACACTGTAAAGACGGTAAGGTGATATTATCCACGCCGGAATTCATTCCACGCGGAGGTGGACGCCATCGCGGACGACAACGTTGGATCAGATAGATCCTCTTTATTATTCTGCAATACCCGGCTGCTGGAGCCCCGGGCAGATACCTAACCAAGTGCACCAACACTCCACGGGATAGCGCTATCTCCAACACTTTGGGTGGGCATTGACATTGAGTAAGGGATATCAGGAAATTGGTGCCTGGCACACAAAGTACCCTGGGAACACTCACTTTTGGTATCAGGTTGGGGTCTATATTACTGTGTGGTACAGGGTACCAATATTATTGTGTGCAGTAAAGGTTGTTAGCATATATTTGTGTGCGTGTATCATTAGTATTGTTCCTGTAGGGGTCCATCCCTCCAAGTCGGGATCCCTTGCAGGTGGAGGCGCTGTCACCATAACAGACAAGAAACAAAAACAGCGCAAAACCGCATGGTGAAGTATATCAAAATATTATTGATTGGTATAAAAGGTGAGTATTATGCGTACATCAGGTATAAAGAACATTCGCATTGAGTGCATAAAGCACAACTGGTTACCACACTGGAGAGGTATCAGGAAACGATGGCGATCTTAGTTGGAACAATTCGTGGGAACAGCTGCACGTCCTTGGTAGGGGAACTGCTGAAACCTCACTGGTCCTGGTGATGTCGATCAACAAGGGAGTACTCTCCTCCAGGAAGCCGGCAAGTGCAGGCACACGTCGCGGGATCGCGTCGTCGGCAGATGACGTCACAGTGCCACAAATGCTAGTCACCGTCAGATGACGTCACGGCGCCAAAGATGATAGTCTCTCCGCGTTAGTATCAAGCGGTCCAGTCCGATACAGGAATAAAGTCTCGGTCTCTCAAAAGCAAAGTGAGAACAGCTATAAATCAGTGGTACTCCCACCAAATAACAGGAATTAAAACCGTAGCATTAGAAACGTTTGTCCTACGCGTTTCATAGCTAGCGCTACTTCATCAGGGGAAAATTTGGCAATGGCTTTCATCAGTATTAAATACAACCTCCGTCCTCCGTATTGGACAATCATTAATTAGTATTGACCAATCGGATTGAATATGGGCGGGGAATTTCGCCGACTGAAAGCCCTCGTCAATTATTAAACATGAACAACTTTATTGTAACATTTAATACACAATATAAACAATAAGAACAAAATGAATAAAACCCATAACGTAGGCCTAGGGATAAAAGAAAAACATATTATTAACAATTCAAACAAATATTTGACCTATTCAATAAAATAGAGTAAAATAGTATAAAATAAATATAAAAACAGAGAAGAAAGAGAGCCAACTCAAATATAGATATAACTCAATATAATGCCCAGACATCTATGTCCTCATTTAACCCCTTAGGGGACATTGTATCTAATTTAAAGATCCAAAACGTTTCTTGGGAAGAAAGTTTTTTAATTCGATCTCCCTTTCTCCTATCACAAGGAATATGCTCAATACCTCTAAACCACAAATAAGAGGGATCTTTATTATGATGCAATAGGAAGTGTCTTGATACACTATGCTTCTCATATCCACTTTTGATATTTCTGTTGTGTTCTTGAATGCGAGTTTTTAAACACCGTTTCGTTCTACCAACATACTGAAAACCACATGCACAATCAAGTACATAAACTGTAAACATTGATGTGCATTGTATGAAATCCTTAATAATAAACAATTCTTTAGAGCTATTTGAAGCCACTTGTTTCCTATCTTGATGCATATACTTGCAAATGGAACACTTACCACAAATATGATTGCCAGTTGGCTTAGTACTTAACCAATTATTAGAGAGACTTTACCAACGTCTCTTCCAATATCACTAGGGACTAACATATTTTTGAGATTTTTTGCCCTCCTATAAATGAGTCTTGGTGATTTTACCAGGTGGGTGCCAAGAATGGCATCATTACACAGAATACCCCAGTATTTCCTGACAATACTCTCTATATCTTTATGTGCCAAATTGAAATTTGTGATAAAGGCAACACTAATCTCTTCATTAATAATTACTGCCTTTTTCTTTTTTGGTAGAAACATAGAGCTACGATCTACATTTCTAACTTTTGCAAGATCTTTTTTCTAATTGTCTGCTGGAAACCCTCTCTCAATAAACTTGGTCATAAGTCTGTCTGCTTGTTGATAAAAAACTGAAACATCACTACAATTCTGCCTTAATCTTGTGAATTGCCCCCATGGGATGTTCCGTAACCAGGATGCTTTATGGTTACTTGTGGCCATTAAGATGTTATTCATATCAACCTCTTTGAAGTATGTCTCAGTATCAACACCATTTGATACAGAAGCTGTTAACTTGAGATCCAAATACTCTATTGATGACACATCCGTAACGTGTGTAAATATGAGATTATACTCATTTTGATTTATGTAAGATAGAAATTTTTCAGTGGAGTCAAGATCCCCGTCCCACACGCACAGTATGTCATCAATATAGCGACGCCATATAATTATTTTGTCGGAAAACGGGTTATTGGCCCAAATGGCAGCATCCTCCCAATCTCCCACATACAGGTTTGCGAAACTGGGGGCAAAACGTGTGCCCATTGCAGTTCCGCAAACCTGCATGTAGATCTTGTGATAGATTGGCAGTAAGGGACTCCATAAGACTCAGGTACACCCCGGGCTCCCAGTGGCGGAGGTTCAGGTCTTCTGTGAGCCACAGGTAACGCACCACACACACCGTAGCCGCCATATCCTCCATAGGGTGGGGGAGGCGCTGCTGAGATCTCAGACCTGGGGTGTCCAAGCAGCAGCTAAATTACACCAGAATCCTGTTTGTGCCCTCAATGGGCCATGGCACACCGAGTATCCCCACGACACTTGGTCGCAGTGGGAGGAGTCGTAACCCTTATGTCTGCATTTACAGTTCGTGAACACATAAGAAACTCCCCAGGCCTGGCCAATGCCCGAGTTCTAGACTGGAAATATGATGACACCTTTCGTTAGAGTACAGTAGTCCTGGACACGAGCATGAAGTATGCTCAGAGACTGTCCCTCAGGTATTAACCTTACCTGAACCCTCAAGTGAGGATTGCTCCCTGAATTACCAGATCCTCAGGCCATGTCCACACCACGACCTGCTGCCACAGTACACTATCCGGATCAGGCCCCAACTCCCTTCCCCATGCCAGAAGCAGGGAGATCGCTATCACCAATCTGGTGCTCATCCCGAGAGACTGAGGTGACCTTCCCTCGGGTCAATTTCACCCCCAGTACCGCTGGCGAAACCCAACGGTGGGCGACTTACCCCCACCATCACATGCTTTGATCCAAAGGATGAACAGCCCTATTCAGGCTATCTGTACAATGCCTGAATCCAATAGTCGCTTATCAAGTGGCGGCTCTGTTTTGGTAGTAACTTTACCGCAGTTAGTGGAGGCCTTGACCACGTCATCTCAGTCTGAGATCTATAGGAAGCTCAAAGCCTTCTTCGGGAGCATCCCCACACCTGTCGGAGAAGAAGGGATAGACTCTGGAAAGAACACACTCTGAAGGTGCTGTTGGAATGGTCTTGTACTGAAGCAGTGAAGAGGCAGGATAATGGAGTGCCTCAGGTCTCCAGCCCCTACGATAGTAGGCATACACCATGAGCAGCACCCAGACCTGACGGCTAGAATGCTAGTTGATTTCCTGACTGAAGCCTATGGTTTAGCGGAGGATGAAGGGGAGATCTAGGCTAAGTACTACGCCCTGTGCCAGAAAGAAGGTGAAGAGCTGTGGTATTCATTCATCGCATCCAATAGGTCCTAAGGACACTACTCATGTGCAAGTTGCTCCCCGCCTCCGTGATGGACAAAGCCAGCCGTAAACAATTTCTGCGGGTAACAAAACCAAACCACAAAATAGCCAATATGATCCGCTGTAACCTTAGGCAAGGGAGTCCTCCCACATTTACGGGATTATTACACCAAGTGAAGGTGTATGAAGCACACAGTCTGTTTCACTCCCACAAGAAACCAAGGAAGCATCCGATCCAAAGGTTAAGGAACCCTATAGTATGGAGGCAATTCAAGCCATCTGCCGTCACGTCCAAACCATCAGGGCATTTATAGAGGCTGAAGGAAAAGACAGGGAGATTCCTCTGCAGCATTTGCTGTTTGCATACTGAGAGGTACCACAGGAATCCACTGGCTTGTCTCCCTTTTATCTTCTATATGGCCGCAGGGTAAGGAGACCTCTCAACCTATTCCATGAGGGATGGGAAGGGGAGTACAAATACTGATGCTTCTGTGCTGAAGTATGTGGTAGATCTCAGGGACCGGTTGGAAATGCTTATGGGGTTGGCATAGGCTAACCTCGGGGGGAGCTCAGACCAAGCAGAAGACTTGGTACGACCAGCATGCCCGTAGTAGAGAATTCATCCCTGGGCAGCAAGTGCTTGTTCTGAAGCCCAATTGGCAGAACAAACTGATGGTTACCTGGTCTGGTCCATATACAGTACTCAGGAGGATGAATGAGTGCAACTACGTTGTAGAGTTAGATGGAGAGACCGGTAGAAATAGGACATCATATCAATATGCTTAAGGACTATTTTCAACAGTGTGGCATCAGTGATGGCTATCTGTAGATGGGGGACCCACTGATAGGTGACCCAGTGAGCCAAGATCTGTCCAACCTCCTAGGGGAGTCTAGGCAGGGGTGCACAGTAGAGCAGGTTAAGATAGGGTCTTGGCTCAGTGCACAGCAGAGAGTGCAGGCAAAGGCTATGTTAGATCAGCATAGGGTCCTGTTCGCGGATAAGCCGGACAGGACACATATTACTGATCACCCAGTGCTCACTGGGGATCAGAGACCTCTGCATAAGCCTACCGGGTATCTGCAGAGGTGAAAAGGAGTATAGTGAGGGAAGTGGAAGAGATGCTGGCCCTAGGGGGCTTGTCCGGTAGTCATCATGCCAAAGAAGGACGGAACCACTTGGTTCTGTGTGGACTACCGGCAGCTCAATGCTCAGATGGTGTCATAAGATGCTTATCCCATGCCCCACATGGATGAGCTCTTAGATGAGTTTGCTGGGGCAAACATTTTTCTTTTGAGGCCAGTGAAAGGTTTCCTTGCTTCTTCCAAATGCACTCCATCCCATCTTCATTCTCCTATTGACTTCGTTTGAAAGGGTTTCATCCATTTATACTTGCTGGCCAATTTAGCACAACTTCTTGCTTTTTAAGCAGGTATTGGTAAAATTGGGGACGCTTTTATCTATTTGCTGTCTATTAAATGTGACTGCTGAATAGCAGATAAAAATACCACCTATGAGCACATTTTCACACCTCAGACAGGTCTGTAATCCTGCCTTTCACTATTATCTATTAGCACCCAATGCTTCCGCTGCTGCCAGGGATTCTGGATAATGATGCTACTGTAAATAGAATGTTACATTTTGAAGCTGTAAAGGACCCCAAGACATAATCAACGCAATCACAATGTATTCACATAGATAATGATTAACAAACTATAGTCCGACAGGATATGATTATTTTACAGATTGATACAATACTCCATTATTGCAACATTGCATTTTGTAAGTAAGAACAGGTTAGCAATACTGCTGTTGGCGTAGTATAAAGAATGTGATTGACAGGATCCTTCCTGCTCCACTAAGGTAAGACAATGAAGTCAACAAAGAACAAGTTGAGCATTTAAAGTAAAAAATGAAATGAAGTGATAATTGAACAGTCTTTGTAGAATTTCAGAGTTTCAGCCCCCCACAAAAAATGTACATTATGTAATGGTTTTTGCTACTATATTTTCTGACGTTTTATAACACACATGATTATGCTCATTATTTTATTGCTTCACTGCCTAATCAGATTTTTCTCCTAGGATATTGTAATGACCTTTCTTGGTTTATAGAGCAGTAAAGTACTTGAACGGGAAAGATAAACCATTTAGTAATGAGCAATAGAAATAATATGGAGTACAGCGTCTTCCTAGTTGCATAATATGGCAACTTCCCCTGCCTCACTGATAGGGATCCTCTCCACACCCCCCAACACTGTTTAATATGTATTACACTAACTTATATAATGTACAGTACATATGTTCCCCGTGAAAAAAAAACAGACCCAACACAAAAACTACAGTATGCATATAAAAAAAAACAACTATTCAGCAGTAGATACAGACGTAGCAATACTTACAATACTGTCCCCAGGGCCGCATCCTAACAAGCACAAGTCTGCAGCACTGGGGACAGTGTCTGCTGTGATGGCTTCTGAATGGGAAGCCCTGCAGTGTTAATACATTGGTGCAACAACCACCACTGTTGAATGACCGCGAGTGGCCACGGCACAGACAATGTTCAGGCATACTTCATCTGTATGTAGCCCTCTTTCCCCTTTCTAAAGAGTATACCAGTACTGCCGTTACCTGACAGAAGGCCAGAGCCTCCGCCACTGGGAGCCTGGGATGATCAGATGTCTCCACTTGAAAGGAATCCTGACGCAGAAGGATAAGCCCTCTCAGGAGCAATACCAGTAATACACACACGCCTGTATATATAATAACAACCTTTACTATGAACCATAAACAGTGTGGGGAGTAGCGCTACCCCGTGAGTTGTTGGTGAACTTTGTGCGGTACCTGCAGAGAACTCCAGTACTCGGTGTGGCCGACTTAGCGATGGGGATCCGCTGATCCAGCGAGGTCACCATCTGCAAATGTGTCCACCTCTGTGTTGGGTGGTCCCACCTTTAAGAGTCTCTGTACGTAGGTGGTCTGATCCCAGATCACAGGCCGCAATCACTGCAATCGCAATCACCGCAATCACTGCACAGCATCTTACTCTGTGTCCCTGACAATACTCAGTAAATGGGGTAGCGTCCCTATCAAGGGCCTTCCCTAAAGCAACCACAAGCTCACTTGAGTGGGGCCTATCTGGGACCTAAGGTGGTACTCTGGCCTAGTCTGAGACCCTACCTTCCCCTTCTCTGTCCTGGCTCCGACTGGCGTGGTCCCTCTCAGCACGACAAATGTATCTATTTCACTGCAACTCTATATCCTAGCAACTCTATTGTCTGAGGCACGTCACCTCACTAACAGACCCTGGGGCTGCTGGGAGCTGTAGTTCCCTTGCGGAGCCCTGTATGTAATGGCCGCCGCTATCCTGATTCTTGTGCATGCGGGAGGTGGAGCAAGATGGTCGCCATGCACTCGTAATCCTTTCTGTGCATGCGCAAACCGCCAGTGCGTGGTAATTAAATATGGCGACGCCCTTACCGACGTCCGCCCCGGAGCTTCCCGGCGACCCTGTCAACCCCCTCTGCCTCCCTGCAGCAGCTCCCAGAGGTGTCCCTATAGCCATCCCCTTCCAGCAGCCCGAAGGTAAGAGGGGAACATGGCTACATGTACACAACTGTATTTGACTCTGAAGTATTGACCTGTGCTTCTTCTTTCATTTTGAAACTGCCTTGTCTCCTGTTAAGTTAACAAATAGAAATGAGTCTTTCATGGTGTCTGTTATACATCACTGATCTTCTCAATGTGGGCTCTTCAGCAGAATGCCAATTGTCATCTTGCTGCATGTCTTTCTCCACATTATCAGTTTCAGGTATTATAATATAAGGGTCCTTAATGGCTGCCAACGTGGCTGGAATTTTAGGCATTATCCTTAGGTGCCTTTCATCTTTCCAAACTTATGTGTGTGCATGTATGAAGGACCTTTGTTGCACTTGTTCCATTAGTTACCTCTTTTGCACCAGGTATTACAGATGTGATCCACAGACACAGAAGATCTCCTAAGTTAAGCTGTGGAAGATTGTGTGCTCTTTTGTCTAAGTAATATTTTTGTTTCCTTTTCTGCTGTACTTTCATCTCTATAATTAGATAAGTATCCTGAGATTTCAGTAAGCTTTCACTGATCAGTAGATTTGACCTAATCTTTCTTTCTTTCTTTCTTTCTTTCCAAAACCATTGCACCTGCATTCAAATGTTTTTTTTTTTTTTTTCATAAGGATTTTTTACTGTCTTGACTTAATTTTTCACCAATCTCTTTGATTCAGGGTAATTTGGAATAGATGCTGTGGGACAAAAATTAAAATCTCTAGCACATTGTTTAAATTCACCACTGGAAAGGTTGGCTGTTATCACTGAAGACTTCATCTGTCATAAATGCCTTCATTGTGTTATCACAGATTTGTGTGCACTTTTCTAGTGTGCACTTTTCTGAATACCAATAATAATCATTTGTGAACATTAAAGAGTTCTTAGCATTCCAGGTGCGTATAGTAAATAAGCAGCTACTCTTATCACAAGCTGTGAGGCACACGAAGAGGCTTCAGCAGCTCTGCCTGTTTGCACAGTTTGTATTTCAAGCGTGAAAAACTGTTTCTACCACATTATCAATGACTTGATTAATTTGAAGCCAATACATCCCTTCTGATGCTCTTTTTTGCACTTCTTTATTAAATGTCCCTCATGAACCTTTTGTAGCATTTCTTTTCAATGGCTAATCAATGTTAAAATCTTACTTCCTTTTATAAAGGATTTATTCTTTTACTGAAAGTTCACGCTTGCAGTTCTAGTAGTCTGTACATTTGTAGAGCAATTTCTATCAGGCTGCCATTGCATTATGACATCTGCAATTATAGTGATTCCTCCTGCTCTGGATTCTATAACAACTGATTTTTAGCTTCTATGAGCTATGTCAGTAGTACTATCTGTTGATATAATAGAATACACTTTCCAAAGTACTTCATCATGCACAGGGACCACTGAACATCATTCTTTGACTAGAGAGAATAGACAAGAATGGGGAGATAGTTATGGCATTCCGGAAACAAGGTGAGATGAAACGCATGACTGGGCAGTTCATTTAGAGGATTATTTCCCTTTTCGGAAGGATCAAGCAAATAGAAGAGGAAGTGGAGTATGTTTATATGTTAAACCAGATTTAAAACCTATTATAAGGGAAGATGTTTATGAAGGGAATGACAAAAAGGTAGACTTTGTGGATAGAAATTGGCAGCGAAAGTAAAAGTACAAAAACAATCTTTTTTTATATCTTGCAGGTATCTGTGAGATTGAGGAATCCAAAAAACTTTTGCAAATGGAGAAGACTGCAAAACTCAGTCAAGTTTTAATAATGGGGGATTTTAATTATCTGGATATCAACTTGAGCAATGAGAATAGCAGTACAACTAAAGGAAACAGGTTTTTGGATGTACAAAAAGACAATTACATGTCCCATATTATTGATGAAACAACCAAAAGAGGGGCATTCCTGAACTTGGTAATATCAAACAATGTAGCTGTAATAACAAATATTCAAGTCAGGGAATATTTGGAAAACAATGTTCATAACATAGTCTCATTTGAAAAAAAAAAAAAAAAAACACATGTGTAATATCACCAAGGGTATTGAAAGTACATGAGTTTGCTCTTCTTATATGCTTAGTTGAAACTGAATACCATATTATTGATGAAACAACCAAAAGAGGGGCATTCCTGAACTTGGGCATTATCACCGGCTGTGAATAAAAGTCTTGTTTGTACTATAAAAGTTCCTGGCTCCCATACTAGTCAAAGTATGATGTTCAGTGGTCCCTGTGCATGATGAAGTACTTTGGAAAGCACCGGTATTTGTATCCTTTATTAATTTTTTTTACAGTGTGCAGCATTTCCCCTTTATTTATTGTGACCAGTGACGTCTTGTTACCTTTTATGGTTTTCAGTTAGGGAACGTGCCTCCTTTAGTTAGCGCCTATAGCAATAGCCCAAGATTGTTCTCATTCGGGCCAATAAGTGAGCGTGTTCTTAGCGGGAGTTCTTAGATTAGTGGCTCTGGAGCACAATCAGTTCAGCCCCACAGGCAGATCCTAAGTAAGCTCCAGATCCAATATGAATGGGCAAGGTAGACAGTACACAGATTAACGGAATACTGATCCCTGAGAAGCAAAGTGTACTCCCACCACAGTATCCCCTATGAGATGGCACACTATTGATGCTATACAGGAGTAGATTGTCAATGCAATCAATACAAAGGGACACAAGCATAAGGACCTCCCCAGTGTTTGAGTGAGAGTTATCAAGGAGATGAATCCTAAAGAAACCTACGTACCTCCCCAGCGTAGGAGTGAGAGCTACCAGGGGCAGAAGCACAGAGTAATCATATTATTTGCCACCAATTAATGTCTAAAGTGAAGTACGTTTTGTATGTGGAGCATTATCACCGGCTGTGAATAAAAGTCTTGTTTGTACTATAAAAGTTCCTGGCTCCCATCATTATCTCCATATTCCCGGCCAGCCTGCATGAATTCAGGACCCATAAAAGGTATGAGAGACTGAGCAATGCCATGTTCAGAATAGTCTATCTGACATTACCTCCTTCAGAGTCGGGTCAGGGAGGGTTACATTTGGTGCACAACGTGGGGCTGGGCATGCAAAAGAAAGGTTATTCTGTTTTTTCTCAGTTTTGAACTTTAGGAGCAAAGAAAATGTTTTTGTGATTCTTTTCAATGTTTTTAACTTACTGCAAAGATACTGTGTTTTGAAAGAATGTGCTTTCTTTCAGAGTTTTCAGAGTAATGGCTCCGGAGTATAATCGCATCGGCCTCTCCAGCAGGTCCTTAGTAAACTCCCAATCCAATATGCATCGACGATGTGGGTATTACACAGAGGGGCGGGATACTGATTCCTGGGAAGCAGAGTGTACGCCAACCATAGTGGCCTCCATGAAATGGGACACTATTGATCCTATGTAATGTGGGAAAATGTTGCACACCAAAAATCAAAATAAATCTGAGTTACTAATACCGGTACTCTCTAACTTGATGGCCTGCTGCAATCCAAGTACAGGATACACAAGAAAGGAAGAGTAGAAGCTCCACGGATGTTATAAATGCAATAATGTATTGAAGCCAAGTAAAGTGTCTAATGTTTCGTCTGTCACAGAAGCCTTTGTCAAGGGGTGCCACTGCTTGACAAAGGCTGCTGTGACAGCTGAAACGCTGGACACTTTATTTGGCTTCAATAAATTATTGCATTTATAAAATCCATGGAGCCTCTACTCTTCCTTTCTTACTGTATGTGCACTATTGATTCTATACGTGAGATTGACAATCTAACCAATACTAAGGGACACAAGCATAAGGATCATCCCAACGTATGAGTGAAAGCTGCCAGGGGGATGAAGCCTAAAGAAGCCAAAATATTTCCCTAGTGTAAGAGTGAGAGATACCCAGGGAAGAAGCAAAGAGTAAACATATTATTTGCCACCAGTTAAGGTCTGAAGTGAAGTAAGTTTTGTATTTAAAGCATTATAAACAACTGTGAATAAAGCTGTTGTGTGTACTTTAAAGTTCCTGGTGCCCATCATTACTCTATTTACATATCCACACCCAGCATAAATGAATCCAACACCCTGAAAAGGTATGAGAGACTGATCAATGCCATGTATATACATATTCCATCTGAGGTCAACTCCTTTAGAGCCGGGCAAGGAGGGTTACATATAGTTATATAGATCAGGGAGCGGGTTGATGGCTTACTCACTGAAGATATTATATCATCTCTCAATCCTGACCAACGGCTGGATTTTTACTACCAATCATCCAGGGTATCAAACTATGGCTATTGGATTAGCATTTATAACAGTGCTCATCTCAGATCATGAAGAGGACCCTCAGGGCTACAGTAGGGGTGTATATTCACTGATCAGAGTCATGGGACAGAGTCCTGTTTAGCGTAATAA